>NC_020493.1:21079608-21089903 GCF_000184155.1 Fragaria vesca subsp. vesca | reverse complement strand
AAAAAACCAAGTTTCTTAAGAAAGAAGTGATAAGCAATAATCTTATGCTAAATTTCTGTTGCATAATCACTGATTCTTATCTCTTAGTAATAAGCTTTATCTTAAGGGATCTGCAGAATAATACGGGTGTATCATTTAGCTTTTAGGAATTAGTGATTCATTCTCCAAGTTAGTTAAGTACATAGTTTTCTAACTTGAAAAGGAATAGTTGTCTAACTTAGTTAAAGAGTAGTTTCCAAGTTAGATAAGGATTTATAGAGTTAGACTCTATAAATAGAGGTGCCTAGCTTAGTTCTAGGATCAGAGAGGGAAACAAAGACAACATCTGTTTAGAAGGGAGAAAACAGTTAGAGAGATATCTGTTTAGAGTGTTATTGTGAGAGAAGGCCTTAGACAATAATCATTGTACCATTTTGCACATTTTCTTCGAACTACATTACCTGTGTGTTTTACTGCTATTAATAATTCCGCTATTAGTAGTATCACCTGGGTAATTCGTATCAAGTTGGTAATCAGAGCTAACCGTATCCATGAGGAGTCATGTGGTGCATGGTCTTGACTCGTTCACTTTACAGAAAGCTAGGAAAAACTCTTGTGTCTTTGGAAAATACCACAAGATCAAGAGGAAAAAAGATGGGTGGTGAAAATCCAGAAAAAGATAGATTTGATGTGTTGGAGAAGCAGGTGGCGTCAATGAAGTCTGAGTTTTCTGAAGTGGCCAACCTCCTCAAACAACTGTTAACGAAAGAGGAACCTTTGGAGAAGCCGAAAGATGCGCCCTCTGAATCGGAAGATGGATCGGAGGAATCCGAGTCGGATGGGGAGTCAGACAACGCCAGCAAAACCTCGCAACAAGAAGGAAAAAGTTCTTTTCAGAACTTGAAGATTGACTTTAAGATTGAAGTCCCGATGTATGACGGTAGCGTCAATGTTGACAAGTTGGACGATTGGATTGAGCGGCTTGACACATATTTTACGTTCCATCATTTTACATCAAAAGAGAAGATCACATGTGCGACTCTGAAGCTATCATCTCACGCGTTAACTTGGTGGAAGTCCTACAAGAGGAATAGTGTTGAGAAGGTAGTGTCGTGGAAGCGGTTTAAATAATTGCTTAGAAAGAAGTTCTATCCAGTTGGGTTTTTGGAGGAACGATGGGACAAGTGGCATAACTTGCGTCAGAAGGTCAATCAGTTCGTACAAGATTACACTACCGAATTCCAGAACTAAGCTATGGTTCTAGATATATCCTTGACGGAGTATTCGGTATTTACGAAGTACAAATCAGGACTGCATGAGTACCTCCAAAAGGAGTTAAGCTTATTCACGGTACATTCTGTTGAAGAAGCTAGCGAAAAAGCCATCGCCATTGAGAAGAAGTTCAAGAGGAATGGAACCAAGGGAGATGGAAAACAAACTGGGGGTAAGTCAAATGATTCCTATGCCAAAACGGAAGAGCATAAGAATGATGAGTCTGATGGGAAAAAAATGTTTGGTTTGCAATTACTGCGAAGGAACAGGCCATGTGGCAGATAAGTGTTGGGTGAAGTTTCCTCACCTTAATTCAAGAGTGTTACGACACAAGGAGGAGAGGAAGAAGACAACATTAATCACAAACGAGGTAAAAGAAGTACCAGGACTAACAGAACCAAATGCAAAGCTCAACCTTATGGCAGGAACACAGTTAAAGAACGACGACGAGAATCGCAAGGAGCAGCTTTTTGTTGTAAAGCTGCAGGTGAAGACCAATTTAGTTGATGCCATTGTGGATCCGGGAAGTCAGAAGCTTTGGTTCAAAAGTTAGGTCTTCAAACGGTCAAACATCCGAAGCCATATCCATTAGGATGGATTCAGAAGGACACAAGACTAAGTATTACCAATCAATGCACATTCAAGTTTGCTCTTCATGAATCTTACATTGACGAAGTGACATGCGATGTGGTGCCATTGGATGTTTTTCAGGTGATTCTGGGAAATCCTTACTTATGGGATAGAGATTCTATCTACGAAAGGAAGGCTCAGAAGTACACATTTACGAAAGATGGACAACGATTTGTTATCCGGGCGGCGTCCCTCCCACCAGAGGCAAGCTTGGTAGCAGCGACTCAGGCTAAAGGATTAGTCAATGCTTGTAAGAATTTGTCTTGTTGACACATCCACATGGAAGGCAATCAAGTCAAGATGTTGAGAAGACAAAATTGAAGAAGTCACAAGCAATGTACAAGATCAGACCTTGTAACTTTGGTATTAGCGACTTAGTATGGTTAAGACTGAGTAAAGAGCGCCTTAAAGAGGATCTGTTGCTGGCAGATTGCATTTTAGAGCATCAAGTGGCTACGACACGTTGAGGGGAACGAGCAGTGTTTCGCATTGGGCGTGCAGGTCAGGTTCCAAGCAAGGCTAAATGGTTAAGCAAAGAAAAGGGAACTCTTGAGTTTCCTAATCTTCAGTTTTAACTTAAACAAGAGTTTAAGTTCCTAAAAGGAGGAGCCATGATACGGGTTTAGCTTTTAGGAATTAGTGATTCCTTCCCCAAGTTAGTTAAGTACATAGTTTTCTAGCTTGAAAAGGAACAGTTGTCTAACTTAGTTAAGAAGTAGCTAGTTTCCAAGTTAGATAAGGATTTATAGAGTTAAGACTCTATAAATAGAGGTGCCTAGCTTAGTTCTAGGATCAGAGAGGGAAACAGAGACAACATCTGTTTAGAAGGGAGGAAACAGTTAGAGAGATATTTGTTTAGAGTGTTATTGTGAGAGAAGGCATTAGACAATAATCATTGTACTTTTTTGCACAATAATAAGAGAGGAAAACATTTTCTTCGAACTACATTACCTGTGTGTTTTAGTGTTATTAATAATTCCGTTATTAGTAGTATCACCTGGGTAATTCATATCACAGAATCATAGAGATGTAATTGATGCATATTTGTAGGATAGAAATTGACAGAAAATCCTTAATATGATTGTTGATCTTCAAGATCTAAAATGGTCCTAGTTCTTGTATATATAGTTGTACTGTATCCAGGCCTGCTTACCTGCGGACTACAAATAAAGGGACAGAAAGGGACGAACTTCCTGCAGCCGTTAGATTTTAAATGAGTAGATCAAACGGAAAGAAAAAGCAGACTTGTAAAACCCGAATCATGTTAACCCAACACCCAATCTCATCTCTTTACTCTTGCAAATACGACTCCCAAGCACGCTTAATCTCTTAATCTTCCTTCTCTCTCTTCTCATAATAAATCTCTCAGTTCACAATCCCTCTGAGCCTCCCCCATATCAGTATTGATTCATCCTCATTGTCATAAGGCCGCCGATCTATACCATTGAAGGTATTTATCTTAGATTTTACTCTCTCTCTCTCTCTCTCTTGATTTTTTCCCCCCTTCTTCAGCTTGGTGAATGATGGAGCTATCGTATTTTGTTTGATGATTCATCGGATCACAGGTCTTGGTGTTGAGGAAGTTCCTGTTACAAAAAAGAGAATATCTCAGCAAATACTCATTGAAGAACCATCCCAATCAAAGGCTAAAGGAAGTGGGAAGAGGTTGAAGTCATCCAAAGAAATTGCAATGAGTAAGCAGAAAAATTGTAGAAAATGTGATAGAACCGGTCATAACATCAAAATTTGTGACAAGCACAATATTGATGGGTAATAACTTTATTTACAGCTAACAATTGCTTTTATTTCCCTATGTGATCAATTGATTGTGCTATCATTGATATTCTATATGAACAGGTCAACCATACAAATCAACCCCACTGAACAATCAAATGAAGCACCACTTAGCATGTGAAGGAAGAAGCTGATTTTCATTCTATTTTGTTTCAGCATACTCACAAGCTTTTCGATATGTAATGCTTTGATGTAATGCAATGAATATACATGAGTTTCGTTGTATTGCATTATGTATCTTATTTTGAAACTTGTGTATGCATACACATGCTAGAACTTGTGTACCTTCTTTTGCAATATGGTTATAACCTGTAATTGTGAATCAATTTGGATTGTTTGTTACATATTTTAGTTTTTATGCACCAAAGTAAACTGCACAGGGATTATTTAATTGAGAATTGAATCATAGTCCCACATTTTTCATTTCAGAATTAGAGGCAAGCTCTGTACATTTTCATTATGGTACTAATAACAATCTCCATAACTCAGGCTGAGACAATATGTAATTTCAAATTATCTAACAGGTACTTGATAGATTCATATTTCATACATTTTTATACCCTCAGATGCATGATTATATGCTTAGTTCTTGTCCATTCTGAGTCATTTACTTGGTTTTTATGTTTTGTAGGTTAAGTTGGAGAAAAAGAGAATTTGGAGCTAAGTGATCCAGAAACTGCCCTACTGTGCGTCAACTTTGAGGATTAAACTGTACCTGCTCACAAGGAATCTGGAGGCGATCCATACACCATTGGAAAGCTACGGATGTTAGCTTTCTGAGGAATTTTGCAGAAGTGGATTTGCATTTTTCTAGAGCAAGTTATGAAGGTTTGAGTGGATGTAGCGCGTGGATGCAGATTCTGACGAATTTTGTGTTTCTTCTCATGATTCCAATTTGTGAAGCCCAAGTCCATCAATCTTAATACTACAAGGAAAGGGGCTGAACGTGGCTAACATATTTGGAAGGTTACTCTTGCATTGACAATAATAACCTTGTGTTATTTGGAGAGAAGAAAGCTATTCCATATTGGACAAGGAGACTAAAAAGCCCAAATCAATTGGGATTTCAAGAAGAATAAAAGAGAACCCTAAGCACGTTAAAAAAGAGAGAGACGCAGTAGAGAAGAGGAGGCAGCAATATCAGAGAGAGAAGAAGAAGAACATAGCCTCACCATCGCTCAACCCGAGTTCCTATCTCTTCCCTTGTTTCGTTCATGTTTTCTTTAATTCTAGTCATGTTTTCTTTATCTATGGATATCTAAACTTCTAGCTAGGGCTGAGATGAAGCCCCTAGTATGATTACTCTATTTCTTTAGTTGATTGCTTTTGAATTCATGGATTGCTATGTTAAATTCTCAATCACCGTTTTAATCGTACTTTTATTCAAAATCTTTGCTCGGGATCAATAAGACCTAGGTTTTGTTTATTAGTTATTTGGTTTGAAAACATGAGGCTTGATCGAGAGTAGATGTTTTATAGAGTTCCAAAGGATTTATTTAATCTTGTGATTAGAGAGTTGTAAGTTAAGAATACAAGTGCTTAATCATAGTCGATATTCTTGTTTACATGATTTCCTAGTTCTTTTGTGCTTAATGGAGTTGAACATGTTTTACTTGAACCTGATCATAACGTGAAGTAGATTATAGTTTGACTACTTGAGTTCTATACGGGATCAATAAGTTAGAATTCATTGTTTAGACGAACTTTGGCATATGTCCGGGATCAATAAGGCTTATGTACGGAAATCTTTAGCATGCAATCTAGGGAATTCAATCGCTATCAACTAGAGAGGAGGGTAGGATTATTAGGTGGTGGATTCAATGCTTTAGCATCTTTATAATCTGTTCTTAAACTCTTAGAAATTTCATTGTTCTCTTGTCTTTAATTTCAGTTTTATTACTTTAGTTTTCTATTTTCACTCATCAAAATCATAAAATCAATGTGTTTATTTCATTAGGTGTAGTATAATTGGCATAATAAGTTGTTCTAATCAATCCATAGAGGGAACGACCTCGTGCTTGCACTTCTATTCTATAAGTGGTTCGTGCACTTGCGAGTACTATATTAAAACATACAACAGTACTTCCTACACAAATTTCTCAAAGTTACAGGTACATCCTATAGAATTTCAAGTAACTGGTTGAATGAGTATCACTTGGACTGACAGACATGAAAATTCCAGCCACGCTAAGCTATCCTTTCTGACTCCAATCAATCTTGCCTTCACTTGCAGCAGCTCTAGCTTGTTAGTGGTAATAAACTCAATGTAGTTCTGTAACTAAATGAAGAGTTCCCTGCAAAACAGTATACCAAGATTCAAAAGGTATCTAAACAATTTTACATGGAACAACTATATGAGATACAAAACAAAGGGAAACTGTATAATAATGAAGGAAGATGGAGGAAGATGTATAATAATTTATGTAATGCACATGTTGTAGGCCTCTGTAATTCCCAATTCAAAACAATTCCACAAACTAATCAAGTGGGTCAATGAGGCGCTTCCTATGTAATCCTTCAATTTCTTTTGACCAACTTTATATATGTATCAGCAATTAAACATATAAACACCTTCAAATCCCAAAACAAACAAAACACATGTACCAGGTCAATCAAATTTTGAGCATGAATCGAAATCTAAAAACTACACTAATTTCTATTTGCAACTGAAATCAATAATTCTACGGAAACAGCCAAAAATCCGACAGTCTACTACAACAGCATCCATGAATCATCAAACAAAATACGATAGCTCCATCATTCACCAAGCTGAAGAAGGGGGAAAAAAAATCAAGAGAGAGAGAGTAAAATCTAAGATAAATACCTTCAATGATATAGATCGGCGGCCTTATGACAATGAGGATGAATCAATACTGATATGGGGGAGGCTTAGAGGGATTGTGAACTGAGAGATTTATTATGAGAAGAGAGAGAAGGAAGATTAAGAGATTAAGCGTGCTTGGGAGTCGTATTTGCAAGAGTAAAGAGATGAGATTGGGTGTTGGGTTAACATGATTCGGGTTTTACAGGTCTGCGTTTTCTTTCCATTTGATCTACTCATTTAAAATCTGACGGCTATGGGAAGTTCGTCCCTTTCTGTCCCTTTATTTGTAGTCCGCAGATGAGCAGGCCTGGTACTGTATTAATGAAAAGTAAGCAAAAACATTCTTACCAATTCTTCTTCATGGTATCACGAGCCATTGTCTAAAGACATTTGATCCTCTCTTCCGGTTCTAAATTTTTTTTTCTCCTATCAAAGCCATGGCCACCATCTCAGAGATCCCTCCCGAGACTACCAACCCTCCTACCAACCCCCTACCACCAATGCTCTTGTCAACACCACTACCCAAATAGTTACCAATACCACAACTGCCAATTTTCTCACAATCAAGCTGGACCACAACAATTATTCCTTGTGGCTTGCCCAAATCACTGCACTCCTCAAAAGTACCAAACCTTGTCCTCCGGCGTTTCTGCGCTATGCATCTGGAGAACTCACTAATGCTATTAATCCGGCTTATGAAGAATGGATGACCACTGATCAAATGATTCTCGGCTGGATCAATGGATCCTTAACCCCCTCAGTGTTGTCCACTGTCTCCCGCTCCATCTCATCTCACACAACATGGGCCTCTCTTTCTCTCTCTCTCTCTCACTGATATGCTTCACCAAATCATAATCGGATTCTTCAGCTACGCAGCACACTCTTTCATACAACACGAGGAGATTTGTCCATCTATGACTACTTGGACAAGATCAACCAAGTGGCTGATACACTTGCACTCTCTGGCCATCCTGTTGTTGATGAAGATCTCATATCCATTATTATGAACAACGTCGAACCCCTGTATGAACACACTATTAGTACTGCCCAAGCTCAAGAAACACCGATTACCTATGATGGTTTGGAAGCCCTTCTCTTGGCTGCTGAGAGCAGGTTGCGCAACCACAACAACATAACCTTGACTCTGCTCCTACAACTTTGGTCACAAATCGCTCCTCTACCGGCGGTTCCCGTGGTCGTGGTTCATTCAATAGCTCTCCAAGGGGCCGTGGCAATTATTCTGCACGGGGGTCTTCCTCTGGACCTTCTTCCTACAGCCGGGGTTCCAACTTTCGACCACCATTCCGTGGCGGCTCCGTCCTTGGTCCCGCACCTGCATCTCATGACTGTGGCCCTTGTCAGATTTGCGGACGAGGTGGTCACACAGCAATAGACTGCTATCATCGTCTCAATAAGGCGTATGAAGGTCGGACCCCAACTCATCGCCTCTCTGCCATGGCTGCCGCTGCTACATCACCCCAATCCTCCTCCTTAGCCTGGCTCCTTGACACGGGTTCTAATACCCATATTACCAATGATCTCAATGCTCTCACTGATACTCGTCCATACAATGGCACATACACTGTTGGCGGTGTTGTTTCTGGCCTAGGTTTGCAGATCTCCAAAATTGGAACCACTTCTCTTACACTACCAGAAGAAAGGCTTTAAACGACGAAAATAAAAAAACCAGGCCGACGAATTACTTTAGCCGACGAAATTTTTCTTCGTCGGCTAATTTAAAATTTTCGTCGGCTATGGTCAACTTTAGCCGACGAAATTTTAATTTCGTCGTCGGAATAATTTTTTTTGTCGGCTATAACCTGTGAACTTTAGCCGACGAAATTTTTAAAAGTTTAGCCGACGAAAAATATAATTTCGTCGGCTAAAGTGCCTTATATTTGCAGATCTGGACAACAACTCATCTGGGAAAAAAAAACTATACGTAGAACCTTCAAACGTAAAAAAGTCGTGAAATAAGATATGACCAGAATGGTGAAATATGTCTACGGTTAAAAAATCACGATATTCCGGTAAAGCCTCGGTGCCGATAGTTGCGGTCAATGCAATTTACCCTTATTATTCACTATGCTGCAGATTTGGCGTTTGGTGTCCGATTGACTATTGTGATACCTTTCGGAAGCGTAACAGCCCTACCAGTGAAACTCATATCTATGCCATGACATATGAGCCTTTTTGGCCATTCGAGTCCGTTTAGGGCTTCAAAATGCAGTTTTCAACTCTCCAGATTAGAGTTGACCATTTCGATCGAGGCCTTAACGTTGTCGAATCCAGTTGAATTTTTTACCATAGACATCTTTCGTCATAATGATCATATCTGACGGTCGAATTTTGGTTTGTAAATTTTAGTCATCGGAATCACAACGTGTCTACTATTTACCGTTATTATTCCCTATGGGGAGCCCTATCGTCGGAAGGTAAATGTCTCAAAATTTATATATGGACAGTTGCGTCTCATCTACGTGAGAGTTTTTTGTGTGGAAGGTTTGACCAAATTACGTAATATAGAGGGAGATATGAGCGTTTTCGTGTGATAAGTGATGATGGATTAGGGTTGACCGTTTCGATCGAGCCCTTAACGTTGTCGGATCCAGTTGAATTTTTTACCATAGACATCTTTCGTCATAATGATCATATCTGATGGTCAAATTTTGGTTTTTGAATTTTAGTCATCGGAATCACAACGTGTCCACTAATGTTGTATAACTTGTTTAGTAGGTTATACAACTTTGTGAACCAACTCTACATAGGAAGCAAAATTATCAAAAATATCGTGAAATAAGATGTGTTCAGAATGGTGAAATACGGCTATGGTTCAAAAATCACGTAAATCGGGTAAAGTCTCGGTGCTAATAGTAGCGGTCAACCCTATTTACCGTTATTATTCCCTATGGGGAGCCCTATCGTCGGAAGGTAAATGTCTCAAAATTTTTATATTGGCGGTTGCATCTCATCTACGTGAGAGTTTTTCGTGTGGAATGTTTGACCAAACTACGTGATATAGAGGGAGATACGAGCGTTTTCGTGAATTTATAAACTTTAGCCGACGAGATATTAAAAAAGTTGTCGGCTAAGGTCAAAAATTTTTGGGCGGTAAACCAAATTTGGAGGAAAATTTTCAAAGGACTTTAGCCGACGAAAATATATGATTTCGTCGGCTAAAGTCGAAAAATTTTCAAAATTTTCAACCAAAATTTTTTAGCGGTCAACCAAAATTTTCAAAATTTTTAAAAGAATTTAGCCGACAAAAATAAAGAATTTCGTCGGCTAAAGTTCTTTATATAGGAGTTTTACCAAATGTGGATGATAAGAAGTCTATTTCGCTTGCCAGATTTTCTTCTCGGCCTAGCTCCGCTGTCAAACCACTGGAGACCGCCACACTTGTCCCAAAAGTTTTGCCGTCGTCTCTACTTCATTGTTGGACAGGTAGTGCATCAAGTGGCGCTGCCATGAGGGATAAATCGAGCTCCAAAACTCCGCCGGTTCGGATTCGGTGTCGATCGAATTTCTCCTTCCTCAGGTCACCATTTGTTGAGTTTGATTAGTACTACATTCCCCTAGAATTTGGTAGCTCGATTTGGTGTGTGTGAGGAGAATCGAAGATTTGAAGTTTTTAGGGTTTAAAATTGGGGATTTTTATATTTTTATTCAATTGACCTGTTTAAGCTTAGAATTGGGCTTCGACTTCTTCTAGAGAGTTGTTCGAAATGTTGAGAGGAAGATTCTGTCAAATTTTGGTGGTGATTGAAGGTGGCCGAAAGTTTTTGCAGTTTTTTTT
>NC_020493.1:21069463-21079588 GCF_000184155.1 Fragaria vesca subsp. vesca | reverse complement strand
AGTTATTTTTTAATTTTTTTTATAAGGTTTAGCCGACGAAACAGACTATATTTCGTCGGCTATAGTTATTTTTTAATTTTTTATTACACACTTTAGCCGTCGAATATCTTAAATGTTTCGTCGGCTAAAGTCTGGGAAAAAAATCGACAACATGTTTTTCGTCGGCTAAACTGTGGGACTATAGCCGACGAAATTTTTTTTCGTCGACTAAAGTCATCGCCGACGACCTTTTCCCGACGAAATAAGCTAACAGGCCGACGAAACTTTTTCGTTGGCTAAAGTGCTTGTCCTGGTAGTGTTACTTCTTCTACCTCACCTATTACTCTCTCTGATGTTTTATACTGCCCAAATTCCTCTGCCAATATTCTCTCTGCTTACAAATTATTAACTGATAATTCCTGTTATACTAATCTTACCCAATGCCTTTTATGTGACGGACATGCATTCCGAGAGGACGCTTTTGGAGGGTCCGAGTGCTAATAGATTCTATCCGATCAATAATGGTCCATCTTCAAATAAATCAAGCCTTTTCACCACTCTTTCAGCCACTCGTGTAGCTGCAGATGTCTGGCACTCACGACCTGGCCACCCCACAACAAATATTTTTCGTCATCTTTCCTCTAGGTTAATGTTGTTAGAAAATAAACACCCATCGATGTGTCACTCATATCCCTTGGGAAAATCCACAAAATTACCTTTTTCCTTGTCAGAATTTGTTTCCTTGTCTGCATTTGATTTGATTTAATTCATAGTGATGTATGGACCTCTCTTCATCTATCAATACAACGCTTTAAATATTATGTTGTCTTTATTGATGATTTCTCCAGTTATACATGACTTTTTCTCATGAAAAATAAATATGAAGTTCTCTCTATTTTCATTACTTTCTTCACCTACATTCAAAATCAGTTTTCAACAACAATCAAACAATTTCAATCTGATGGTGGTGGTGAATACACAAGTAATGCATTCAAGAATTTCTTCCTTCAAAAAGGTATCCACCATCGAATCTCGTGCCCCATCATTCAGAGAAAAATGGTTTAGCCGAAAGAAAGCATCGTCATCTTGTTGAAACTGCTCTTACTCTTCTTGCTCACGCTTCAGTTCCTAAATCATATTGGGTTGAGGCACTTAACACCGCTCTTTATCTCATAAATAGATTTCCAACTCGTGTCCTAAATTTTCTTTCTCCATATGAAAAATTATTTCAGAGTCCACCCACTTACTCTTCTCTTTGTACATTTGGCTGCTCTTGCTATCCTTATCTTCGTCCTTATAACAAGAACAAATTGGATTTTCGCTCTACAAAGTGTATTTTTCTAGGTTATTCCTTACATCACAAAGGATATCGTTGCTTAGACTTGTCTTCTAGTCGTGTTTACCTCTCCCGTCATGTAATGTTTGATGAGTCCTCTTTTCCCTTTAAAGAATCCACTAGCACTTCCTCTCCAACGGAGGCTACCGGGCATGATCCAAATCCTCTCATAGTAACTACTACCACAATCACCCAATCTCTTCAATCAAAAGCCCAAAACTCAAGCCCACCAATAGCAAACCAATCCAATCCCCTCACCACCGAGATTACTGCTCCCAATTCCTCACATCACCACAATCCACTCTCCACCCAACCCACTGCTCCACCTATTCAAACCTATCGCTGCCGGCATGTATCACCCACATCGGCACCTATCAACCCTATCTCTCAACCTTCTCTTACGCCACCAGAGATACAACCTTCTACCTCCAATCCTGAATCATCATCCTTGGAGCCATCTGCAGCTGTAGCCCGTAGTCAGCGGGGGATTCGGAAACCCAATCCGAAGTATGCTATGGTAGTCACATCTCTTACTCACCAAATTGAATCCACTTGTTTCAGTCAAGTAGTGAAGTAGGAAGAATGGCGCTCTGCAATGAGTGCAAAATTTAATGCTTTGATTCAAGCAGGTACATGGGGACTTGTACCATCTTCCAGTTCTATGAACATTCTTCCCAATAAATGGGTTTATCGCATAAAGAGGAAGCCTGACGGCTCGGTGGAACGATACAAAGCCCAGCTGGTTGCCAAGGGCTTTCGGCAGCAAGAAGGCATTGACTATGGTGAAACATTCAGTCTGGTAATCAAACACTCTTCCATTCAATTAATTTTAGCTATTGCTGTCTCTTTTGGCTGGACTATAAGACAATTGGATGTGCAAAATGCCTTCTTACATGGATATTTATCAGAAGATGTCTATATGCAGCAACCACAAGGTTTTATTGATTCCCAGTATCCCAAACATGTTTGCAAACAACGACGAAGCTTGTATGGCCTCAAACAAACCCCTCGTGCTTGGTTCTCTTGTTTCTCTGCCTATTTGGAAGAATTGGGGTTCACTGCCTCTCATGTCGATTCCTCATCTCTTTTCACTTATCACTCAGACTCCATCAAGCTTTATCTTCTCATATATGTAGATGATATCCTCATTACTGGTACTCATCTTGATCACATCAACACTCTCATTGCCAATTTGGATAAACTATTCTCAATGAAGGACTTGGGCCCTTTGCACCATTTTTGGGAATTGAAGCAGTGTGCTCCTCCAGTGGCCTTGCTGTCACACAAACAAAGTACATTATGGATCTTCTTCATCAGACCAATATGACTGATGTACGACCTGCTTCTACACTAGCAAGTAACAAGCGTCTTAGCATCACTGACGGAACTCCTCTTCCAGATGGCACTGAGTATCGCAGTGTGGTAGGACCTTTGTAGTATTTAACCATCACTCGACCTGATATCTCTTATGCTGTTAATCAGGTTTGCTAGTTTCTTCATTCTCTAACTACTATCCATTGGGTTGCTGCAAAAAGGATTCTCCGTTACCTAAAACACACTCCTACCTATGGCTTATTTTACACCCCAAGCTCTTTGCATATCACTGGCTATAGTGGCTCTGATTATGCTAGGGATCCAGGCATTAGAATTTCAACTTGTGGCACATGTATTTATTTAGGCAAAAATCTGATTTCCTAGAGCTCTAAAAAGCAAGCAAGTGTTTCCTGCTCAAGCACGGAGGCAGAATATCGCTAACTGGCCTACACAGCTGCTCATCTATCTTGGTTTCGCATCCTATTTCGTGACTTACGAATTCCACTTCAACCTCCTAAATTATGGTGTGATAAAATCAATGCTATTTCTTTAGCTTCCAATCCAGTCTTCCATACCCGCACACGTCATGTGGAGGTTGACTATCACTACATAAGAGAAAAGGTGGTACATAAGGAAGTTCAAGTTTGTTATATATGTTCTCAAGATCAACTGGCAGATATATTCACCAAAGGTCTATCCACCAACAGATTTCAATGTATTCTTGACAAGCTTCCTGTTCGCCCATGGACCATCAGCTTTGGGAAAAAGGGGGTGTGGTTGGGATAAGCAATAATCTCGTGCTAAATTTCTGTTGCATAATCACTGATTCTTATCTCTTAGTAATCAGTTTTATCTTAGGGGATATACAAAATCATAGAGATGTAATTGATGCATATTTGTAGGATAGAAATTGACACCAAATCCTTAATATGATTGCTGATCTTCAGGATCTAAAATGGTCCTAATTCTTGTATATATAGCTGTACTGTATCGATGAAAAGTAAGCAAAAACATTCTTACCAATTCTTCTTCAAGAAGAAGAACTCTAATTCATCATTCAACGCATTTGAGTCCCATACCAAAAAAAAACCTCCTCTTTTTTTTTTATCCAGATCTACCCCATGGGTTGCTGTCAGATTGATTGAGATCTATGTAGGTTGTATGGTCTAAAGCTCTTACATTTAGTTCAACTCTTTCATCTGATCTTCTCAGGAAAAACTTCTTCTCGAAAAAAAAAACTCTTTCATCTGATGATAGTACGATTACTACCAGTGCCCACGCATCCTAACTTCTTACAAACTATGTAGCTACCAAATACATGTATATATATGAAGCTTGTGGGATTTGTACTAAGCATATTGTTAGATCGTTTGTTTATATATAATACCTGACGTACGTTCATAAACAAGGTTAATAACCAGGTATGAAGAAGCCATCTCCAATTAGACTTGAAACAAATCTCCAATTATCATTTAATCAATTAGAGTTACTCACACCCAGAAATCTTGTTTCAATGAGGGAGCATAAATGCATAATTGCCATAATTCTTTCACACATAAACTTGGCAAGTGTTGAGTTTCAAGAATATAGCACTCAAGAATTACGTTAGTTACATACCAAAAATATGAACAACACCAAGTGAAATTGTTACCATTTGAGTTATGCAGAAGAAAATAATTTTTCTTTTGGAAATCTGTATTGACATATATAAACTGAATTTTTTTTATGGAAATTAATCCATGAAGGTGGGATAAAATTTTGGTATAAATTTTTGGAGTCTTAAGCACTTTTCTATTTTGAATTTTTGATATTCACATGTCATTTCTCTTAAAAAATCGCATTGTTCAAGTCATAGGTCATTGAGAAGAATATAGAGGTCATTTCTCTCATGAGAACCAAATGAGATAAAAATTTGTCTTTTGAAACATTTCCCCTAAATCATGTTTGAGTAGAAGTACGGCACCATTTTGGAGGTCGTTCGACATGGCACCGCTGTCTCCACTCTCTGCTACTCCTTGTAACTCTTCTCCTGAAGTCCCACACTCCCACAGTCATATCAACATAACTAGACTAGAGAGATGAACTCCGACATGGTTGACCCGACCTTCTCCCGCCACGTGGCGGCGATGCCTTTCCCGGGCCGAGGCCACATCAACCCGATGATGAACTTCTGCAAGTTACTCTCTTCCAAACACCCCCAGCTCCTCATCACCTTCGTCGTCACTGAAGAGTGGCTCGGGTTCATCGCCTCCGACCCGAAACCCGACAACATCCGCTTCGCCACAATCCCCAACGTCATCCCCGCCGAGCGCCTCAAGGCCTCCGACTTTCCTGCCTTTTATGAAGCCGTCATGACCAAAATGCAAGACCCCTTTGACCAACTCCTTGACCGCCTCGAGCCGCCGGTCACCACCATCATAGCCGATATAGAAGTACTCTGGGGAGTTGAGGTTGGTATCAAAAGGAATATTCCGGTGGCTCTGTTTTGGACCATGTCTGCCAAATTTCTTTCAATGCTTCACCGTTTTAATCTTTCGGGTAAGTTTGCATGTGTATACATGATTACTGTGTAATTAAAATTTGTATATATGACCTAAAATTGATATTGATATGGGAATTGGGTTTCTTTGGTTTTGTGTTATAGATCATGGAGACCAGGAATTGGATCGAATAGAAGAGCTTGGTGAAGTGTTTGAAGCAAATGATCCAAAGGTAATGAAGCTTGCTCTGGAATGCATTGCCATGGTTCCAAAAGCACAGTACCTTCTGTTCACTTCAGTTTATGAGCTTGAATCCCAAGGTTTTAGTACTCTACAAGCTGAGTTTGCTTTCCCTGTGTACCCAATTGGTCCTGCTATACCTTATTTAGAGCTTGAATATGAAGCAAGTAGTGACAATGGCCTTGACTGTCTAAAATGGCTAGACTCCCAACCAAAAGGCTCTGTCTTGTACATTTCATTGGGGAGTTTTCTTTCGGTTTCGAGTGCCCAAATGGATGAAATTGCTGCTGGGTTGAGGGATAGTGGGATTCGATTCATTTGGGTTGCGAGGGGAGAGAGTTCTAGGTTGAAAGAGAGGTGTGGTGATATGGGGTTGGTGGTGCCATGGTGTGAACAATTGAAGGTGTTGTGCCATTCTTCTGTTGGGGGTTTTTGGAGTCATTGTGGGTGGAACTCAACTCTTGAAGCTGTTTTTGGTGGTGTTCCGGTGCTTACTTTCCCTCTGTTCTTGGATCAAGTGCCCAACAGTAGGCAAATTGTTGAAGACTGGAGGATTGGAAAGAGGGTTAGAGAGGTACAAGGTGATGAGAGTTTGTTGACAAGGGACAAAATTGCCAAGCTGGTGCGGAGATTTATGGATCTTGAAAGCGAAGATGGAAAGGAAATGAGGAAGAGAGCGATAGAGCTCGGGGATTTGTGTCACCAAGCAATTGCAAAAGGTGGTTCATCTGATAAGAACCTTGATGGTTTTATCAGTGATATAACCAAAGCTGCTGCCATCAAGAGGACTGATGTTCCTATTTAGGTAGGTACAGCTTCCTTATCATTTCTAATGTAGCATAATGTTTTGTATGATAGTGTATCTGCATGTCTATACATTATGTTTTTGGTGATGTGTGTGCAACCCCTACAATGTAAATTAGTCCCTTTGCTTTGGAATCTGAATTGGTGCTTGAATGCTGGTAGTCTATTCTGTTGGCAATTTTGGCACGATCTCAAACAATCAGTGCTCTTTGGAGAGAGCATCGCCAAGACATCGGTTTCCTAGTGAAAATGATGAAGGATATCTTTCAACTGTTAGGTGTTAAGTTTTCAAGATTGTTATGTTATTGGTAGAACTGTAAAGTGCAAAATATTGGTGGCGTTTATGAGTAGCATGTGGTAATTGTTTGAATCGCATTTGTCAGATGAACTTCCGATCATCTCATATTTTAAGTTAAGGTAATCAAATGGCAGATACTCTTGCTAATACTGGCTGGTTTTTTGTTGTCTGCATTGTCTTGGTGGGACAAGCCTCCTTCATTCTAAAATCTAGACCTATACTGACGAGATAAGCTTGATCTTCCTAACTTTCGGTATCATTGATTTGTTCTATCTTTTTGATGGTTGCATTGATTTAGTTTGATGTCATTTGTTTTGTTCTTCCCGAGTTTGGCTATTTCTCTTTCAATAAACTTGCTCTTCCCAGCTCCTGTTTTTACTGAAAGAAAAAAAGTTCAAAATACTGGGGCTTTATTGAAACGATTGGTTCATAACTGGACACTGTAGAGTGTAGACAGAACCGGTTCTAAGTTTTAACCATATAGAATGGCTGGAATCTCAACCTTGCAGCTCAGTTTTGTGTATCCCCATGAAATTGCAGCTGGTGGGAAACAAATTAATATGTTAGAACAGGTATGTGTATGTTGATTTTAGTTTTTGTGAGTGAAAATTAAATATATTTTCATTTTTTATTCTTCCCCTTTTAAGAAATAGGTAACCGAAAAAATAGGTGGATGAAGAAGTTGCTGACGCCATATTTCGGTATTTCATTTGAATTGTTGTTAAAATAGGTTGTCTGCTTTTGTAGCTTTCTTGAGCTTCAACTTGTATTATGGGAAGCTCATCCCCCTAATTTTACTTCGTTATTTAATAAATGGAGTTTGACTCCATTTCCCGCAAACTTGAAACAAAAACAATTTTCTATATCTGTAATTTGAGGCTAAAGGCCTAAAACTACTGATGTCTGTTTGTTTCTTTCCCATCTTTTGGATGGAGAGAATGAAATTGACTAGTATTCTAGTAAAAGCAAACATGTTGTCTGGAATCTAATCAATTGGTCATACATGACTGCGAGTATTATTTGACTTATTGAGAGATATATCTGCTTCCTTCCTTCATGCTCTCCACACTGCACAGTGCACACACTATCAATATGATACTTTTCTTTGGCTTACCTCATGAAAGTCTGAACTTCAGACTCTGAAGGTGGTTTCTTCATCTTCTTCTTCTTCTTCTTCTTCACCATAAGCCCCAGCACATTCCATCAGAGCAGAACGTGCTCCTTGATCATCAAAGAGTTCAACCATGGAATCTACCGGAGAACAACCAAACAGCGTCTGCCATGTTGTGGCCCTACCTTTCCCCGGTCAGGGTCACATAAACCCCTTGATGAACCTCTGCAACTTACTAGCTTCAGTGAAGAGTGATATCCTTATCACCTTTGTCATCACAGAAGAGTGGCTCAGCTTCATTGGCTCTGAAGCAAAGATGGACAACATCCGCTTTGCAACAATCCCCAATGTTATTCCATCGGAGAAGGGCCGTGCTGACAACATGGATGCCTTCTTTGAAGCCATCATGACCAAAATGGAATGCCCATTTAAGCAACTCCTGGATGAGCTCGAGTCACCCCCTACCGTGATAGTGGTCGACACGTTCTTGAGTTGGGCAGTTAGTGTCGGAAACCGAAGAAATATCCGAACAGCATTGTTTTGGCCAATGTCTGCAACACAATTCACTACCATCCAATATTTTCATCTCTTCGTTGAAAATGGGCACTTTCCAGTTGATTTGTCAGGTCAGTTCTTCGTCACTCTTTTTACTCTTTTGCAACGCCGTTCGATCCAGGTTTCTACTTCCAAGTGTGGCATGTTTTCCACATTGCATTGATACTTTGAAAATGCATTATTTTTTCTCCCCTTTTCTTTCCATTATTTGATTCTCATTCAGGTTTAACTTCCTGTTACTTGATTAACAGAAAAGGGCAATGAACGCGTGGACTACATCCCAGGGGTTTCTTCAACACGATTTGTGGATTTTATGATGAATGGAAGTAATAATCCACCTCTTCTAGGTCATATCCTGAAGAGCTTCTCTTGGGTGCCCAAAGCACATTATTTCATAGTCACTTCCATCTATGAACTTGAAACCCGAGTCATTGATGTTTTAAGATCAGAACTCTCACTACCTATCTACACAATTGGCCCATTAATACCCTCCTTCAAACCTATTAGTCCTACCGGTACTAACCATTTACAATGGCTAGATTCCCAACCTTGCAGCTCAGTTTTGTATATCTCCACGGGAAGCTTTCTTTCATTTTCTAGAGCCCAAATGGATGAGATTGTAGCTGGTTTGAACAAGAGTGGCGTTCGATTCTTTTGGGTGGCTCGCGGCGAAACAAATAGGTTACAACAGGTCTGTGGTGATATGGGGTTCGTTGTACCCTGGTGTGACCAATTGAGGGTGTTGGGCCATTCTTCTGTTGGTGGATTTTGGACACATTGTGGGTGGAACTCGGTTAGGGAAGCTATTTTTGCTGGTGTTCCGTTGCTTACATTTCCTATAGGATTTGATCAGGGCTTGAATAGTAAGTTGGTTGTGGAGGACTGGAAGATTGGCTGGAGAGTGAAGAGTACTGAGGCGAAAATTGATCATTTGGTGACGAGTGATGAAATCGCAAGTTTGGTGAAGAAAATCATGAATTTGGGGGATGATGAAGGGAAAGAAATGAGGAGGAGAATAACTGAACTTCAACAGATATTGCAGGGTGCCATCAAAGAAGGCGGTTCCTCTCAAACAAACATCAATGCTTTCATTCGAGGCATTTTGCAAGACCAAGAGGATTAAGCGAATCACATAATATCTTTTCAGGGCCCAATATATATTCTTGGAAGTTCTGATGCTCTTCATTTGATAAAGAAGACTGAAGAAGCATGCCATTTACTATTGACTTTGTTAAGGTGTCCTTGTGTAGTGTATCTGTGTATGGCATGCCTCCTAGAAGTTTTTCAATACTTCCTTTTGTTTAGGATGGACTTAGAGGTTTCATTGCTTTGAAATCCAAATTGATGTTTAAATGCTAATATTTGAAGAATTAACCATACAATACCATATATATAAGGGTAGACTTGTCATTTACTACTAATCTCTATCCTATAAATACAATGCTATGTACATTGTTCATTATAAACAGAAATATAAAGATGTAGTTCTCAAGCCTCTACTGTGTTTCTTTACGTTTGCAGCACAAAATCCATATTGCAATATGGATGATGCTCTCATATTGCAATATGGCTATTGGGTTTTGTATTTGGGATGTTAATCTTTGTATTGTTCTACATCATGTAATTTTGCTTATTGTTGTGTATTATGGTCCAACCATAATGCTTGTTACCAAATATGTGGTTGAGGGAGTGTATTAACCATATAAGAGTAGACTTGTCATTTTTTGTTAAACCCTACCCTATATATATATATATAAGAATTATCAAGTGCGGACGTTCGTACGGATTTCTGTCGTTTCTCTACCATTCCAGCGCCGGCGACGCCGTTTCTTCTCCCCAGTGTGATCCCAGACCTCCCCCGACGGCGTTGGAATGAAGAAGAAGGCCGGAGAGATCGCGATCGGAGGTCCACCATGATCGGTCGTGAAGTTCTGAGTGAGATTGCTGCACAGACCTCCTATCGCCATCTCTCCGGCCTTCTTCTTCATTCCAACACCGGTCGGGGGAG
>NC_020493.1:21064105-21069443 GCF_000184155.1 Fragaria vesca subsp. vesca | reverse complement strand
AATGTATTGTTCAAAATTGATCATAGAGAATACATGATGTAGTTCTATAGCCTCTCTGCGTTTCCGTTACTACTTTCTTTCAATTTCTGCCTTTAGTGTCAATAATTCATGAATTCCTAACATAAAGCATGGGTGGTGGATGTGGTAGATTTGTTTGTATTGTCGTATTACTGTACTCACAGTCACATGCATGATCTTCGATTTCGACAAGTAAAAGTGTTTTAAATTTGCAGACTATAGATTTGGGGATGGAAGAGGAAGAGATCGATCGAGGAAATTTTGTTTCCATGCTCTAAGTGAGTATATTTGGGAGCTTTATTTGAGTTAAGAATGGAATGTGGGTGAGCTTGTTGTGATTGAAGGTTCCAAAACTGGGCAATAAACTTGGCAGAAGTTGAGAAAGAGAATGGTGGAGATGATTCTCGATCAAGAAGAAGAAAAGACGGTGGAAACTGAGAAATATTATCTTTGTTTTTAGTAAAGGAAAAATAATAGAAAATAACAGAGTTAGAGTCGTGTTAAATTTTATTACGTGGTGCTCCATGTGTCAGTTTCTTATTGATGGCACATGGTTGGCACTGGAAAATCCGGAACAGGTGATTTCCTTTCAGGTACAAATATCTCAGGACCTAGTTTCTTGTTGCATGAGTACAAAAGGATTGGGGTAAATTCAGACTATGTTCCATCACTTTCCAAACTACGTACAAAGCTGTATTGAAAAATTATGTAGTACATCTCGATGAAACTTGTGGCTTCATGATCATAAATAATTGCAATGAATTGGTGACTTCCTTTTGGTCTAGCACTCTAGGGAGGTGCCATTGATACAATCTACTATCACAATAATAGCACTAGTGTACAACTATAATACTCAAGGGACTTGTCAATAGCAAGGCTCGAACTTTGGTCAAGGATCCACTTAAGCAAGTGCATTGTCATTACTCATTACTGCCAACTCTCGTTGGCTTGGTTGCTAGCCAGTATGACCAAAAAAAACTTAGAGGGAAGTCAGGGAACAATTTTTACTGATATTTTTATCTCGATCTTCCAAATTAACTTTTTTCTTTGGCTTTTTTCCAAAAATGAATCTCTAGATATATCTTAATCCTAATCATTTGGTGACGGACCCTGGTTTCCCTGCTCTCGAAAATGTAAAGCATGCAGTACTAATTGGCTCCACTAGCACATGTAGTGGCCCCTAAACCACGTTGTTGTCTGAACCGAAACGCCCCCCTTGTAATGTTTGAATTATTGTTTGGTACTTTGAAGGTTAGACTAGCTTCTTCTTCTTCACTTCTTCTTCATCGATCATAAGCAATTCATCCTCAGTTACCAAACGTCGATCCTAAACTAATCCATCATCATACAATACGACATGGATTCCTCGGCCACAGGACAACCTTCCGACGTCTGCCACATTGTAGCAATGCCCTATCCCGGCCGGGGTCACATAAACCCGATGATGAACCTCTGCAACTTACTAATTTCCCAAAAGACTGATATTTTGATAACCTTCGTCCTCACAGAAGAGTGGCTCGGCTTAATCGGGTCCGAAGCCAAACCAGACAACATTCGCTTCGCCACAGTCCCTAATGTGATCCCATCGGAGAAGGATCGTGCTGCCGACATGGTTGCGTTCTTTGAAGCCATCATGACCAAAATGGAAGCTCCGTTTGAGCAGCTCCTGGTTGGTCTTGAGCCGCCGCCTAGTGCCATTGTAGCTGACACTTTCCTTCCTTGGGCAGTCACCGTCGGCAACCGGAGGAATATTTCTGCGGTGTCTTTTTGGCCAATGTGCGGGTCTCATTTCTCCGTGTACCACCATTTTCATCTATTCCAGCAAAACGGACACTTCCCAGTTGACTTGTTAGGTGAGTATTGATCTCTCTTTTTCGTATTTAGAGTTGGAAAATTCTGTTATTCAGATGGACATAACATGCATACCTGATTCCTAAGAAATTTTCTTCCAAATTCTAACCCCACCCGCCCACCCCCTCCTTGTTATGCCCATGCACTTTTATCTTAGTTGTATGCATGTATGTCATACCTATATGCACCACAGACAAACTCAAGAGTATATACATTTTCGATGCTAACATATAAAATTTTAGACGCCGGATAAAATTTTCTAAAAACATCTCTAACAGCTTTGTCATTATTTATGCTATATATATGGCTTTACACTTGAGAAAGTTGGACATTATAACAAGTTGATTATTGTGTATACAAAATAGTGATTTTTTACTTTTTGTGAATCAAGTGCGATTTGAATCACGTTTAGCATCATTGTTGTTTGGCTTAATTTGTACCTTTGTTGACAGAGAAGGGCAATGAACGTGTTGACTACATCCCAGGAGTTTCTTCCACACGATTAGCGGACACTACTAGTTTCATTGATGGGAGCCAATCAAAAATTCTAGACAATATTCTCAAGGCTTTTTCTTGGGTGCCTAAAGCACAGTATCTCTTCGTCACCTCCATCTATGAGCTTGAAACTCAAGTAATTGATGTTTTAAGATCAGAACTCTCACTACCAGTTTACACAGTAGGCCCATTAATACCTTCCTTCAAAGCTATCAGTCCTACTGCTACTAACCACCTACAATGGTTGGATTCTCAACCTTGTAGCTCTGTTTTATATATCTCTATGGGAAGCTTTCTTTCAGTTTCAAGTGCCCAAATGGATGAGATCGCAGTTGGTTTGCGCAAGAGTGGTGTTCGATTCTTTTGGGTGGCTCGCGCTGAAACTAAAAGGTTACAAGAGGTTTGTGGTGATATGGGGTTAGTTGTTCCCTGGTGTGACCAATTAAGGGTGATATGGGGTTAGTTGTTCCCTGGTGTGACCAATTAAGGGTGTTATGCCATTCTTCTGTTGGTGGGTATTGGTCACATTGTGGATGGAATTCAGTTAGAGAGGGTGTTTTTGCTGGTGTTCCTTTTCTTACCTTTCCCATAATTTTCGACCAAACTATGAATAGTAAGGTGGTTGTGGAGGATTGGAAAATAGGGTGGAGGGTGAAGAGTACTGATGCAAAAATCGACTGTTTGGTGACGAGTGAGGAAATCGCAGTGCTGGTGAAAAAATTTATGGATTTGGAGGATGATGAAGGGAAAGGAATGAGAAGGAGAGCGAGTGAACTCCAACAGATATGGAAAGGTGCCATTGCAGAAGGTGGTTCAACTAAAACTAATATCAATGCCTTCTTCAGAAACATTTCACAGAGGCTTGAGGATTAAGCAAAACTGAATCTTCTTGTTGGATGTTGTACTATGGTTGTTTAAGATTTCGGAGCATGATTAATTGCATTTGATTTTGTTTGGTTAAAATTATGTAGCAACATCTGTACCTGATTCAGTTCAATAAGTGATGTTTATGGTGTGCTTCTAAATTATGTTTAAATCGCATGACCATGTTCAACGTTGTCATTGCTGTGTTGAAACTTGTAACATGTTAAGAAAAACATGTACCAGAGACTCAGACAGTGAGAGAGCTGGAGTGGGATCCTCTCTTTATCGCCCTTTCCTCATGAGGAGAGGAAACGTGAGCCATTCAATCATAATCTTACAATGAGGATTTCCTCTGCATTTATATATTGTGTCGTCATGCAAGGCGGGGCGGGGCTCATACAAACACAAGGATATCTGGTCATCAGATTCAGATTGGATGACCCAGATATACGAGGGAAAGGGCTACGAGGAGAGGATATGAATCCGAGAGAGCTCTCCTTCTGTCTCTATTGCATTGGCCTCCCTGCTTCTTCTCTCACTTTCAGGTTCTCACCTTCTCTGCTCCTCCCTCGCTCTTATTTGCTTATTTCCTTCATCGTACACATATCTAATGTTTGCATTGATGTGTTTTTAGCAATATATATTATTATTGTTTTGCTTAAGAAAAAAAGACAGAGTATTCAGTGTATTGATGTGCACTCGAACAAACAAAATTAGAATGTTGAATATTATGAACTATATATCATTTTCATTAACAAATTGTCTATAAACATTAACAACTGAGATTCTTGGAACGGCAATGTGGTACAAGGAGAGTGATAGTGATATATATATATATATATATATATATATATATATATATATTTTGAAAGAAGCTGAGTATCTAGGCATCGCTAACAATTTTGCACTGAAGGAGACATAACACCCATACATCAAGCTACATTAGAGATAAGGCAACTATCCTCGTAGAGCACATCCCGTATAATGTCAGATGACTCATCTAACCAAACACCATCAAGAACACCACCACAAACAAGGTGAGCTATAGCCTATCTGCTATACCATTTGCTTTTCTGCAAAGTCTGTCAAAAAGTAGATGAATTAAAAGCATGTTTACAATCATCTACAATCCGACTTACCTACGACAGATCCTCCTTTCTACTACTGAGAGCAGCTAACAAAGTCGTAAAGTCACCTAAGTCACTTTTCAACATCAATGTCATCCCATCCCTCGTGAATCCCAAAGAGTAAACCACATGGACGGAGCTAGGAATTTGAAATACCATGAGCTATGTTTTCCATATAATTTTTTTTGTTTATAAACGCCAATAAACTATTTTTTTTTATCATAATCTCTTATCGGTTGGTGGATAAATATAAATAATTTAGTATAGAAATTTGTCATGACTTTTTAATCAAAAAAGAAAAACTTTGTCATCTTCAATCCTTTCAAGTCCATTAATAAGCAATAGTGGATGGTAAAGAAAATAAAATATAATGTCAAAATAAAGATAATGTGAAATATTACCAAGATAAATTACTGAGTTCAAAAGGCAAAGGGAAAACACAAGTCCATAGAAATGAGAGAGAGATCTGCTAGTGAGCTAGTTACCGAATATTTTTATAAACATAGTTTACACATGTAAAAAGCTAATTGGGTAGGAATTGTTCTCTGGACTACAGCCCAGATAACCCATAACCAAGATCCGTCCCTAGTAAACCACCTCTACACGCCTCAACTTGCGTAGCAAGAGTCGAGTGTGCATGGAGAGAAGTCCTAGCTAAAACCGCAACAGTCCAACCAACATCGCCACGAACAACCGCTCAATACCGATGCCCGTACCTGAGGTGAGCTAAAGAGGCAGCCACCTCAGGCACTAAATATTTGGGGGCACCAAATTTTCCATATATATGTATATGTATAAATATTTGGGAAAATTCTCACTAGCCCTAATTCTGTGAATTTTTTTCTCACTAACAAACTCAAATTTCAAAATTCTCATCAGCCTATACACTCTTTAGAGTGTTATTCCCACAAACAAAATTTTTAACATTATACCTATTTTTGCTTACCATAATACCCTCTTTTTTCCCAATCTCTCTCTCTCTC
>NC_020493.1:21006376-21064085 GCF_000184155.1 Fragaria vesca subsp. vesca | reverse complement strand
CTCTCTCTCTCTCTCTCTCTCTCTCTCTCTCTCTCTCTCTCTCTCTCTCTCTCTCTCTCTCTCTCTCTCTCTCTCTCTCTCTCTCTCTCTCTCTCTCTCTCTCTCTCTCTCTCATATCAGAAGAAGCGTCGTCGTCGCCTCTTTAATCTTAACCTCCTCCCCGTCGTCTTCCCTTTCCGATCACTCAAGTCCATCCCTTTCGGCGCCAAGATCCGGACTCTGCTCAACTGCCACTCTCTCGTCGTCACCACTCTCCCGGCCGACGGCCTTGTCTCGTTCAACAACGTCACCGTCACGACGTCCCCAATCTTTGACGACGGCGTTTTGATCATCTATGGCACCAACCGCTTCTTCGACCCGTATTTCCGGATCTTGGGTCCGATTATGAGCTACAGCCGTAAGAATCTCTGCTGCCTGGCACCGCGAAACTTTAACAAGACGGCGGCGGCGGCGGAAACAACTACCTATTACCCGTTCAATGAAGCAAGCAAGGTGTTGAGGTCGAAAGGCTGCTCTGTTATGGCTTCGTTTCTTGAAATGCAATTCCATGGTGAACCGGATCGAAGACCTGAGCCAGTAGTACTCGTCGCTCTTTCGCTGCCACGTGGCTCCCTGCAAGTTTTCTTGGAACGATTTGGTCGAATACAACTCGTCGCTCTTTTATTTTTTATTTTTTATTAAATACAAGTCTCTGTCTCTATTTTTTTTTACTGAACACCACTCTCTTTGTGCATGAGATGGTATAATCGGGGGAAATACTGTTTCCAATAGAACCCCAACAGACCTCCTACTGTCCCTAGTAGACCTCCTACTGTCCCCAGTAAACCCCCCTACTGTCCTCAGTAGACCCCCTACATTTCGTCAGAGTCTGGTCAACGGTTGTCGGAGCCCGGTCAACGGTCGCCGAAGCCCGGTCAACGGTCGCCGAAGCCCGGTCAACGGTCGCCGAAGTCCGGTCAACGTCATTGGTCGTAGGAATTCGGTCATAGAAACTTTATTTTATAATAAACTCTTATAATGGTCTATTGTAGTTTATTTAATTCATTAAGGGTATAATTGTATTTCTGCTATTTAAGTTGGCTCTTAGGAATTTTAAAATATGATTTTGTTAGTGGAAATAAAATTTTTAATATTAGGGCTAGTGGGCATTGTCCCTAAATATTTTCATATAAATCCCAAGTTTTTCATTTCATTATTGGTTTCTCACGTTCATTCTACTCATTTATCCATTTGTCTGGAGTTAATTTGTTTTTGTCCATAGTTACTTTCTTCGTCCAGTTATCTATAGCTACAAAATCTGAGAGATGTCTAATTTTTTTTATGACCAATTCACTGCCTTTTTTTCCTCTTATAATCAGTGTGACGCCGTTCTTATAACTCATCTCAAGGTCCGGCCCTGCCAATACCGCCTTGTTTCAGTAGAGTGACATACTTAGACTGAGAGTGACAAAAGAAAAAGAATAAAAATAATGACAGAAAACCTTTGGCCTCGAAAGTCTTATTCGTTTCGGGTTTCGTTTCTAATTTCTTAGATTGTGCCAGTCCGTTACCAAGTACCAGCACTAAGGGCATATGCACCCATTCAACTCCATCAAACCATCAATTAAATTGCTTCTATCAATTACTATTCACTGTAAATTGCTTTTCTGTGCCTGTTTTTATGCAGCGGTGTAGCTCCGTCAATTTAGCAATCATTATTCATCGATTTAATCTTTTATTTTTTGGATTTCATATATGATAATCAATCAATCATATAACAACACGTGGCATTGTCAGATGTTGTGATCACCCAAATAATGTTATAGGATTTCCAATAGGATTTCCAATCAACCAAAAAGTGACACGGGTGTGTTTGTCGGCCAAATAATGTCATTGGATTTTCGATAGGATTTTCGACGAATGACGATTCGACACGTAACATGATCTTCAAGTTCTTGGCATCTGAAATTGGCCATAAATAAGCTTTATCACCCTCTCTACTCACACAATCTTCACAACTCAGTTACAAATCTTCAAAAACACATTCCTTCAATTACTTCGCCACATTTCCTCATCATTACAATGAGTTTTTTTCGTAAATTATTGAAGCAGAGGCAACAACATAGTCAAGAGGACGCTGAGACGATGGATGCCATGATGACTAACGCGACCATGATGATGGTACATCTTGATACTTCATCTGAAGTATTAAGATGTACCACAAGGACGCGGTTCGCGTCCTGGTCGCTCTCCTAATCTGAAGTATCAAGATGTACCACAAGGACGCGGTTCGCGTCCTGGTCGCTCTCCTAATCACCCCAGACATAGGGTAGCTGGGGGAACAAGTCTCATGGCAGATTACTTCATCGAGCGTCCGATCTTTAGGGAGGAAGAATTTCGTCGGAGGTACCGAATGCACACCCATCTGTTCAACAGCATCATGACTGCTCTCTGTAACCAAGACCCTTATTGGCATCAAAAAGCAAACGCCACTGGAAAACTAGGGTTGCTGCCCCAACAGAAGATGACAGCTGCCCTTCGAATGTTGGCGTACGGCGCAGCTGCTGATCAGTGTGCTGAGATATGCAGGATGGGGTAATCAACAACACTAGAGTGCATGAAGAAGTTTTGCCAACAGGTGGTAGGTATTTTTGGTCCGCAGTATCTCCGGGCTCCAAAAAGGCTGACCTCCAAAGGCTTCTTGCTAGGGCTGATCAGCGGGGATTTTCAGGTATGATCGGAAGCATTGATTGCATGCATTGGGAGTGGAAAAACTGCCCAACCGGGTGGCATGGGGCTTACAGTGCCGGAAGGGTCGTCCCACCATTATTCTAGAGGCGGTGGCCTCGCATGACACGTGGGTATGGCACGCTTTCTTTGGTGTGCCAGAAGCTCAAAATGATATTAACGTGCTCAACCAATCACCGATCTTTGAAGGGCTCATTGTTGGAAACAGCCCAGCTGTGACGTTTCACGCAAACGGTAGGAGATATAGCAATGCTTATTATCTTGCTGACGGAATTTATCCTAGGTACTCCACATTTGTAAAAACTATTCCAAACTCTGAATCGCAAGCACAAAAACTATTTGCAAAAAAACAAGAAGCATACCATAAAGATGTAGAGAGGTGTTTCGGCATCCTGCAATCCCGTTGGGCAATCCTTCGTCATGGAGCTCGGTTGCACAGGAGTTCGACACTGAGAAGCATAATGATAACTTGCATCATATTGCATAACATGATTGTGAGGATGAATTTGTAGAAGAAGAATTTGTCGAGCCAGAAGAAGAAGATCTATTGAACCCACTGGCGGCAAGAGTTTTTGATGGGCCAGTAGATCATGAAGGGGTTCGAATTCCTTTTTTACCAGTGGAAAGAAATGAAAGAAACCAGCATACATTTTAGGACCGTATTGACCCCCTCGAGTCGGCTTATATCCACACAATAATGATTTAGTGGAGCACAAATCATGATTTTTGCTGTGATGGAGTTAACCGGTGCATATGCTCTGACAAAACCGTCGCCTCAGAACACAGCCTCCATTTACCCTTGATCGGACACACATGAACACAAACTCCACCGTCTGCCACGTGGTGGCGGTCCCTTTTCCCGGGAGAGGCCACGTCAACCCCATGATCAACCTCTGCAAACTACTAGCTTCAAAGAAAGACAACATTCGAATCACCATTGTCGTCACAGAGGAGTGGCATGGCTTCATAGCCTCCGATCCCCAGCCTCACCAACTCAGCTTCTCTACCATCCCAAACGTTCTTCCATCTGAACTAGTTCGCAGTCAGAACTACCCTGGATTTTACGAAGCTGTGATGACGAAAATGGAAGCTCCATTTGAAGAGTTAATGGGTCGAACTCAGCCTCCGGTGACGGCGATTATAGCCGACACCGAACTTCTCTGGGCCATTCCCGCCGCCCGCCTGAGGAATATTCCGGTGGCGTCGCTCTGGACGGCATCGGCGTCAGTCTTTGCAACCAAATGTGAAGAGTTAAAGATGGGTTTGTTAGGTATGTGATGAAGTTTTAGTCTTTTGGGCAAGTACATTGTGTATGAATATTATGTAGAAAGAAAGAAATAATTGAAATTGATTAGGAATTGGGTTTGTTTGGTTTTATGTGATGGAAGATGGAGATCAGAAATTGGACCAAAAGGGAGAGATTGGAGAGCTAGAGGACCCAAGAGTAACCAAGCTTGCTATGGAGTGCACTTCAATTGTTTCGAAAGCGAATTACTTACTATTGAGTTCAGTGTATGAGCTTGAATCCAAAGTTATAGACTCTTTACAAGCAGAGTACACTTTACCTGTGTACCCAATTGGTCCTGCAATACCTTATTTAGAGCTAGAATGTGACAATGGCCTTGACTATCTGAAATGGCTAGATTCCCAACCTAAAGACTCTGTCTTGTACATTTCATTGGGGAGTTTTCTATCGGTTTCGAGTGCCCAAATGGATGAAATTGCTGCCGGGCTTCGAAAGAGTGGGATTCGGTTCTTGTGGGTTGCTAGGAGAGAGAGTGCCAGGTTGAAAGAGAAGTGTGGTGATATGGGGTTAGTGGTGCCATGGTGTAAGCAATTGAAGGTCTTGTGTCATGCTTCTGTTGGTGGTTTTTGGACTCATTGTGGGTGGAACTCAACCCTGGAAGCTGTGTTTTCTGGTGTTCCAATGCTTACTTCACCTTTGGCTTTTGATCAATTTCCTAACAGCAAGCAAATTGTTAAAGAGTGGAATATTGGCCGTGAGAGGGTTAAGAGAGATGTACGAGGTAATCATGATTTGATGACAAGGGAAGATATTGTTGATATTGTGCAAAGATTCATGGATCTTGAAAGCAGTGACGGAAAGGAGATGAGAAAAAAAGTGAAGGAACTCAGCAATTTGTGTCAAGGAGCAATTGCAAAAGGTGGTTCATCTGATAAGAAACTTGATGATTTTATCAGTGATATAACCAAAGCTGCAGCCATCTGATACAACCTCTTATCCATAGCATGATGACAATGGTATGTGCATCACTTGTAGGTTCAATACTTCAATATATTCGAATTAGTCTTTATGTCTAAATTGGTGAATCTAGATACTTATACGTGATGACAATGCTATGTACATGGTCTTATAGGTTCAATATATGTTTTGAAATCTAAATAACTGCTTAATGGTAATAGCAAAACTTTATATAATCTTATTTCCTCTTTGGCTATCATGAAGCATCACAGTCTGTATATTTGTCAACTGCTCTGTTACAGTACATAACAATTATCTAGCAACCGACTCTTTACAAAAGTAGCTCTTTCCTTGTTGCTGGAGAATACAAAGTTGGCTTCTTATGTATATAGCACTTGTTAGTATCTGATTTCAATAATTTTAAAGCATAAGACCTCCCTACTTCCCTATTGAAAATTTTTCTGGGGTCCCCAAAGCACAATATCTCTTGCTTGCTTCTACCTGAGCTTGAAACTAGAGTCATTGACATTTTAAGATCAGAATTTCCGCTGCCTGTATATACAATTTATCCATTAATACCCACCCCAAAGCTAGTGACCCTCCTAGTTGTGGTCTGGACTAGAATGGCCAGATTCTCAACCTTGTAGCTGTCTTGTACATCTCAATGGGAAGCATTCTCTCAGTCTATGTGCCCAAATGGATGAGCTTGCAGCTGGTTTGTGCAAGAGCGGTGTTCGGTTCTTTTGGATGGCTCGTGGTGAAACCAGTAGCTTACAAGAGGTTATGGTGATAAGGGGATAGTAGTACCTTGTGAGACCAATTGCTGAGTGTTATGTCATCCTTGTATTAGGGTATATTTTTTTTTTTAACTCATCGTTAGTGAAGGTGTTTTCTCTTGTGTTCCTTTTATTACTTTCCCCATGATTTTTTTATCAAGGCCTGAACAATAAGATGGTTGTGGAGGATTGGAAGATTGGGTGGAAGGTGAAGAGAACTGAAGCGAAACTCTCGACCATGTGGTGACTAGAGAGGAAACTGCAAGGTTAGTGAAGAAATTTGGAGGATGGTGAAGGGAAAGAGATGAGGACAATAAGAACTTCAGCATTTGTGGAAGGGCGCCATTGAAGAAGGTGGCCTCTGAAACTAACTGCGGTGCTTTCATCAGACATTTATCGGGACACCAAGCAAATTGAATCAGTATATTTACTGTTACTCCCTCCCTGTACTTTTGGAGATGTCAATGTATCTTCTGTAATGAAGTCATGTTTATATGCAACTCGTAGAAACACATGTTTGGGCATCTGGTGTAATAACATTATACTTCCATAATTGTCGAAAATTATACTTCCATAATTGTCGAAAATAAACTACAGATAACTGCAACATTATGATTTTCTCAAGCTTAAATAACAATAGAGTACAAGCTTTAAACACTCATCATATTCACCTGCAAAGTAGTTTGCTCAATGCTCATGGCCTTGAAATATGTCACCAATGAAGGCGCTGATGTTACTTTCAGATGATCCACCCTCAGCAATTGCAGAATGACAAATCTGCTGAAACTCTCTTGCTCTTCTCCTCATTTCTTTCCCTTTCCCATCCCCCAAATCCATAAATGTCTTTACCAACCATGCAATCTCCTCGCTCGTCACCAAATGATCTATTTTAGCCTCAGTACTCTTCACCCTCCATCCAATCTTCCAATCCTCCACAATCGCCTTACTATTCATACCTTGATCTATCTTTATCGGCAACGTAAGAAAAGGAACACCAGCGGAAACACCTTCTTTAACCGAGTTCCATCCACAATGTGTCAAGAACCCTCCAATACAAGAATGGTTCAACACACTCAATTGGTCACACCAGGGCACTACTAACCCCTTGGTTCCACAAACCTCTTGTAACCTACCGGCTTCACCACGAGCCACCCAGAAGAACTGAATACTGCTCTTGTTCAAACCAGCTGCAATCTCATCCATTTGGGCGCTAGAAACTGAAGCAAAGCTTCCCATGGAGATGTACAAGACCGAGCTACAAGGTTGAGAATCTAACCATTGTGAATGTGCAACATTACTCGGGTGATCATTAGCTTTGAAGGAAGGTATTAATGGGCCAATTGTGTAAACTGGTAGTGACAATTCTGATCTCAAAACGTCAATGACTTGGGTTTCAAGCTCATAGATGGTTGGGAATAAGAGGTATTGTGCTTTAGGTAACCAGGAAAATGCTTCAAGATTGTGACAAAGTATAGTTGGGTGTTTTCCATCCATTATATGAGGCAAGTCCAGGAGCAGTGTAGAAGAAACTCCAGGTATGTAATCCACACGGTCATTGCCCTTCTCTGTTAACAACGTAGCAAGTATTAACCAACTACGACAAAGAAACCATCAAGTGAAAAAAAAAAATGCTACTCATACTCTACTTGCTCCAAGCACAAGATTTTCAAGTTGCCGATGACGATATATCATTGATAAATTGATAAATTGCTGTTTTTTAATCTCTTGACTAAAACTGTAGGCAAACAAACAGTCAACATAAAATGAATCTAACGTTAAAGTTTTAGATAGTTAAGCGACCAAAGTATCAAATGAGTCATAGTTCAGTACAAACTAACACACTAACATTGATAAATTTTGCTTCTTTAATCTCTTGATTGAAACTCTAGGCAAACTAACCGTCAACATAAATATAAATCTAATGTTAACGTATTAGATAGTTTAATGAACAAAATATTAAATGAGTCGTAATTTTGTTAGTGACAAAGTGAACACTGCTCTTAGCGTCATATTCTCTCTCAAGAAGTAAAATAGAAACAATGATTAATTACAAAACACCACCCGAATTATAATGCTATTTTCATTTTCATACCTAACTATCAAAAACTTGCATTTTCATACCTAAAGTTTTATTCCGTTAACATTTTGATACCCTGACCGCTAACACCGTTAAATTTTGAGGGTATTTTCATCATTTCAATAAATATATCATTTTTTACATTTACTTTAACAAAATAATTTATTTTTTGAGGTTATCAAAACAAATTAAACAATTTACTTTAGCAAAAATATTCCAAAAAAAAAACTCCAAAATTAAATATTTATTTTGCAATTATAGTGATAAAAGTTAGTAGAACTCTTGTATGAATATATATTTTTAGAGTTACATGTTAAGCAAAATAAAATAAAATAAATTAAAATATATAATTAAAATAAATTATATTGAGAAAATATCGAATATTGATTAAAATTTTATCAAATTTTATATAAACATGTTTAATCTATTTTTGGTTAAATATACCATGTTTATATAAAATATGAAATGACAAAAATACCCTTAAAATTTAACGGTGTTAATGGTCAGGGTATCAAAATGCTAACGGAATGAAACTTCGAGTATGAAAATGCAAGTTTTTGATAATTAGGTATGAAAATGAAAATAGCATCATAGTTTGAATAGTGTTTTGTAATTAATCCAAGAAACAAAAACACGTGGAAGATGAGCACTGACCCGAAAAGTCAACAGGGAAATGACCATTTTCCTCAAAAAGATAAAAATGCTGGAACACCGAGAAAACAGACGCGGACATCGGCCAAAACGACGCCGCCGGGATACTCCTCCGGTTACCAACACGAACTGCCCAAGGCAGATAAGTGTCAGCCACTATCAAACTCGGTGGCCGCTCGAGCCGATCCATGAGCAGATCAAACGGAGCTTCCATTTTGCTCATGATAGCATCAAAGAACGTAACCATGTCGGCGGCACGGACCAGCTCCGATGGGATAACGTTGGGGATTGTGGCGAAGACAACGTTGTCCGGCTTTGGTTCCGAACCGATGAAGCCGAGCCACTCTTCAGTGAGGACGAAGGTGATGAGTATGTTGCTGTTTTGTGAAGCTAGTAACTTGCAGAGGTTCATCATGGGGTTGACGTGGCCCCGACCGGGATAAGGCATGGCGACCACGTGGCAGACGGAATCCATGTCGGGATTGTTTGATGAAGTCGGAGAGAGACGGCGCAGCGCTGCCTACGCGCTAATTAGCTTCCGATGTCGAAAATTCTCCGGCCTTCGAGATTTGGTAGAGAACGAATGAGCAATCGGGCTTGTGAGAGAAGAGTAATTTACAGTGAACCTATATAAGGATTAATTACAAAATAGCCCAAAATTATGAGGTTATTTTCATTTTTATACCCAAAATATTAAAATTCACATTCAGTCCTGGATATTCTTCTGAGTTCTGAAGAATGTATGCACTAGAAAATACTCAAAATAGGAACATTACATTGTTCAAATGAAGAAAAAAAATGAACATAATGAACATTTCATTCAACATTACACCGGGAAAATTTATGTTTCAACTATTCAATTTAACTTCGTAACGATCCTTTAAGAATGACAACAATGATGGATCTACTTCATCTTTAGACGACAAATCAATTACCAATTTCATAGTTGATGCATCTGCAGAGAAACCCATCTCCTTCATTTCTTCAATAAGTTCCACAGCCCTTGATATCTCGTTGTTATTAATAAACCCTCGAATGATAATGTTGTATGTACAACCCTCTGGAGAACAGCCTTTCGCTTCCATTTCTCTAAGCAGCTTTCCTGCTTCCACCAATAGGCCTCCATTACAGAGTCCATTAATCATCACGTTCTATGTCCACACATCAGGCTGAACTCCTTTTGATGACAAACTAGAGAAGAAGTCTGTTGCAGATTTAAGTCTTCCAGCTTTGCACATACCTTTAATGATAATGGTGTAAATTATAATATTCAGTTCCATCTTGTTGTCTTCCATCTCTCTAAGCAATTCCATTGCCCTTGAAAGTTGTTGGCTGCTACATAGGCCGTCAAGCAAAATGGCATAAGTTTGAACATTTGGAAGTTGGCCACAACATAGCATCCGAGAGAACAACTTTTCTGCTTCTTGCATTCTCCCTGCTTCACAAAAACCGTCAATAAGAGTGTTGTAAGTAATCGTATTGGGAAGAATTTCCAAACGAAACATTTCCTCAAAAACCTCAATTGCCTGATCAATCTTTTTATGTTTGCAATATCCATTTATCAATATACTACAACTCCAAACATCAACCATGCGGCCCTTGCGGAGCATTAGATCAAAGACTTTCCTTGCTTCACCCATTTCACCTCGCAAACAGTAACCACCCATTAATGAATTGTACGTAATCGCATTTGGCTCAATATCTTTTTGGATCATGATTTCAACCACACTATTGGCTTTCACGACCATACCCTCCTTACAAAGTCCATCAACCAGGACACTGAAAGTGCCTACATCTGGATAGATATTAATACTTGCCATTTCATTCAACAGCCTTGTAGCTTCTTGCCACTGACCAATGTCGCAAACTCCTTGAATAACAGAGTTGCAAGTAGCAACGTTTGGAGCAATGCCCTTACTAATCATTTCTGAGAAGAGGTTCATTGCATCAACAACTAGCGTCTTCTTGCAAAGACTGTCAATGATCGTGCTATAGGAAACTACGTTAGACTGACACCCTCTTTCTTCCATCTTCCTGAGAAATTGAATAGCTTCATTGTTATCACCCATCCTGCAAAGTCCCTTTATAATTGTGTTGAAAGTAACCACATTAGGCACACAATGACCTCCATGCACCATTTTGCTGAAAATCCTTGCTGCCTCTTGAATTCTATTCTCGAGAACAAAGCCGTTGATTAGAGTATTGTAGGCCGCGACATCTGGTTGAAGACCCAATTTGAAGAACTGTCCCAACACGGATAAGCAACAGCTCATTTGATGTAAACGGCAAAAGCAATTCATGACGATCGAGAGAGTAAAGATATCAGGACGAATTCCGCACTGAACCATTTGTTTATTCATAGCGATGACATCCGAATAATGTTTCAATCTGGAAACTTGAGTCAAGATTTGATTGAAACGGACAACAGAAGGAAGAGATCTTCTTTGAAGCATTTCATCGAACACATTCAAGGCATGTTGAAGATCTCTGACTCTGGGCACAGAAGGTGGGTAAGGGTCTCTCACAAGCTTCCCTCGATGGGTTTCTCTAGATCTTGTTGGGTCTGAAGGTTGAGAATGAAACCCTCTGCTTGTTCTGGCCATCTAATTGTGGATGAAAACAACAAGAGTGGTAGGGTGAAGAAATGGGTTACCTCTTGTGCTGCTGCTGCTCAAGCAGGATAAACAAGTAGACGTTCGGCGCATCATTTTCAACTTGTCTGTGTATCCTCTCAATTTAACAATGCTTTTGAGCCTCTGAACCTTGCAGCTCCGCCAAAGCTAAACAAAAAAAAAAAAAGTATATCTATGAATTACGACTGAGTCCTGATCTACCGATCTAGTATGAATACGTCGTCCTGACTCATGAGTCCTGTCCTTCACTCTCCTGTTTTCTTTTCCTTCTATTTTTTTGATAATTTTAGAAAATTTAACCTACACGCACCCGAGATTTTCTCTCTTAAACTTCTTTTATTGCTCTCTTCTTGCAAAAAAAATTACAAAGAAAATACCACCAACAGTTCAAAATAGAGTAACTCGACCACAATCCAGTCGTTGCCCAACTCATAACTTCGAGCTTACATTTTATGTATGTACATTTTTTTTAAGAGTATTAACGACTGTATTCTTAAAAGCTTTCCAGACCCAGAGATTAATTCGCGTCGAGAGATCATGTCATACTCCTATCTTATAATCATGAGATACGCCTAAATTCTAATGTTGAAATAGAATAGTCTATCTTGTACCATTCCTTAGCCATAACTCTAGGTTATATATAAATGAGCTCATTTTTTTAGATAGACTTGTATGGTACTTAAGATGTTATATATAGAATTTATTGGTACTTAAGATGTTTAAGACTTGTAACTATTGGTAAGTTAACCACTTGATGTAGTAAGGTTCATCGAGCAGTCTATCATACGCCCACATGTTTTGAGTCATAATTGATTATTCCAGCAGGTTTAAGGAGTTTTTGGTTTGTGCAATTGCAGAGGAGGATTAGTCATGCTCTTTTGAGGCACTATTAACTCACTAATGCAACTGGTATTGTTAATTACTTCACTCCTGATAAACTAATGTAATGAAAGTGTCGGATTTATGTATGTAGAAAAGTGAGACCTATTATGAAAACTCTTTTTTGTGACCAAGATGGCTTGCTAGGCTTGCTACTTCAATTCATTATGCTCCCTATTTTTTTTTTTTTTTTTTTTTTGGGTCATGTCATTGTGTTCCCAATCGTTTTAGACAAATAGTGCAGACAGCGAAACCACGACTAAAATAGCCTATTGGGCCTTGCAATGTTGCTATTTTCAGACATTTTATCCCCAGAAAAAAGAAATAAAAGCATATAGAATATACCCATCTCCCCAAACCAAAACCATTTTCCCCCAAATGGACAAAACCCTAAATTCCCAGAATCGTGGAACCCTAATCTAAACCAAAAAAAATCCAATCTTTCCTCTTCTTCTCCAATTTATTGTTTGACCCGTCAAACCTAAAACCCTCACCAATAAAGAATGATCCAACTCCAATCCTCTACTTGCTGATGCACCTGTTTATCGAGAAACCCCAAACCCTAAAATCCCCAAATCCAACCCTAAATCCCACAACTTCTCAATCCCCAAATGGCCACAGACGCAAAGCCCAAGTTCCAAAACCCGGACTTCCGCCCCATTCCAAAACCCGACCTCGCCTCCACCTCCACCGCCGCCTCGGCTCACGATGGCCTCCACTTCTGGCAGTTCATGATCGCCGGCTCAATCGCCGGTATGGTCGAGCACATGGCCATGTTCCCCGTCGACACCGTCAAGACCCATATGCAAGCTCTCGGGTCATGCCCGATTAAGTCGGTCGGAATCCGGCAGGCCCTCGGATCCATTATGAAGATCGAGGGCGCCGCCGGGCTCTACCGCGGCATTGGCGCCATGGGCCTCGGCGCCGGCCCGGCCCACGCCGTCTACTTCTCGGTGTACGAAATCTCCAAGAAGTATTTTTCCGGCGGGAATCCCAACAACTCCGCCGCCCACGCCGTTTCCGGGGTTTTCGCTACGGTTGCGAGCGACGCCGTTTTGACGCCGATGGATATGGTGAAGCAGAGGCTGCAGCTGGGGAATAGCCCCTACAAGGGTGTGTGGGATTGTGTGAAGAAGGTGTTTAGGGAAGATGGGATTAGAGCGTTTTACGCTAGTTATAGGACTACTGTGTTGATGAATGCGCCCTTCACGGCGGTGCATTTCGCCACGTACGAGGCGGTGAAAAAGGGGTTGATGGAGATTTCGCCGGAGCATGCGGATGAGGAGAGGCTGATTGTTCATGCTACTGCTGGTGCTGCAGCTGGAGGATTGGCCTCGGTTGTCACTACACCGCTTGATGTGGTGAAAACTCAATTACAGTGTCAGGTATGTTCTGTTCTTGTAGTTTAGTTCACCTATTTTGATGTTGTTTTGGAAATGATTTAGGGCTTTGTATATTGATGGTAGCTTAGTTGACCTTTGATTGTGCAAAGATTGTATAAGTTGGACCCAAACCTTGAAGCATGAGATCTTCAGATAAGTATAACAAACTACCTCCTACAAATGATAATATTTAATGGAATGAGTGTAAGAAATACTCATGAATACAATGCTCCAACTTTTTGTCCTGAGGAGAAATTGATCCTTAATCTCATCTCACTCTGTAAATACAGACTTCAAGTCTTCAATCGAAGCAAATTGCTTATCCTAACAAAACTAAATAAGATGTAATTACTCATTCATTGGACCTATAATGACCAAAATCAAAATCGACAATCTAAATAGCTATGTTTTGGATTCACCAATGCTTCATGTGAATCATGTCCCTTATCTCCAGATCCTAAGTTATTCTTTCTAGGATGTGGGTAGCAGCATTTATCCATGATATGGTATTATTTTCTTTTGGTAAAGAAGTTTGGTGAGAAGACACAGAAATAATCTGTCAAACCCCATAGGTTTTACCGTTTTAGATTGTAACTAGTGGAGGAGGAAAGAAGTTTCATTGAAATTTTCTACTTTACTTTTCATAGTCTTCCAGGCACTGTTATTTGTTTCTTTCCCATGTTTGTCTAGTCACTTGCTTGTGCTCTCCTGAAAACTTCCTTGCATTCTCTAGTCAATTCTGATCAGCTTGATTGGATAGTATATTGAGAATTGAAATCAGTGATAGATAAAACATCTGCATTGCGAAGTGATGCCAATGATTTTTTGGATATATCTGTTGGCTGTACAGGGTATTTGCGGGTGTGACAGATTTAAAAGTGGTTCAATTGGAGACGTTGTCCGAACAATACTGAGAAAGGATGGATACAGAGGGCTTGTGAGAGGATGGGCTCCGAGAATGCTATTCCATGCCCCTGCTGCTGCTATCTGCTGGTCAACATATGAAGCGTCAAAGACTTTCTTTCAAGAACTCAATGGTAGTAGTAGTAGTAGTAACAGTGGCACTGTAACCTGAATAACTTTTCAAGACAAAGGAGATTTTGCCGTTGCATTAGCGATACATCTGTAAGAGTTTGCATCACACGATGGCTGAGTAAGGAAGTCCATTGGCAATTTTCAGGCTTCACTGGTAGTCGATTAATACACAGGATTAGTCAGCAAGTCAATTTCATTGGTGCAGGTTAAGTTGTTTGTATTGTAGCCATTTGTGGTCTGTTTCAGTAGTATTTTTTCACCTGCCCAGTGTTTGTCCCAATAATTTAAGATAAATCTATTGTCTATTTTTTATGCCAAAGAAAAAAGAATAAGTGTTTTGTGTTGATTCATAAAGTTTTAGAGTATTCTAGCTCTCACAAATACACTGTTCACAGATACATACTGCTTCATGATTTTGGTCCTGCCATTTCTTCGGTTCAGAAATTTTCTGAGATATCCTTGCTAGTTTAAAACTTTAAATCGTTGGATGCTTTAATTTTTGTTATAGGATTGTTAGATATTCCCATCTCTTCTTAGAACATGCTGTGTGTGATGTGCAAATTTGCTAATAAAATTAAAAAGTTTCAAATCTTTTTAATTTGTGACTCTAAAATTTGGTTGTATCTCCAACACTTGGTTGAAATTTGGGTGTATCTCCACTCTAAAAAGTAGCTAATAATTTCCTTCTGTTAGCAAAAGACCGTTTTCAAAAAAATGAAGCATCATCTTTCCTTCAACTCAAATCACAATTCACAAACTTTGTAGAGCACGAATTGAGGCTCTAGTATGAATGTACATTTCACTATTTTGAAATTTGCAGTAGCAATGCCTTTGCCTTATGCGTAAATGTATCCACCATTTTTTGAGGTGGTACTTCCATGACTAAAAATATCCGGTAGCTGTAATATTCATCAAAGTTTTATGACTGTTAAAAACAGCTGCAGTAGAAGTGTAAAACTGTATGCAACAGCTATCCTAAGTTTGAATCCATTGGAGAAGACCACAACGCTTCATAGGCTTGTAACCTTACCGACCACCACAGTGATATCATCTGGCTTTCCACCTGCATAAATTGAGGTAGTTCTATCAAAACAAGGCCTGATTACACTGTACCCTCTGAAGTACAAGTTGAGGCCGTTTGGTCTTCCAAAGAAAATTCAATCTTGCCAAAACACTCGAGCTCTTTTCATCTCATTTTGTTACAAGGTCAATAAATTTAACTTCTCCAAATGAAACTTGAAATGTTAGAAGTTAGAACAATGGCTGCAATGTTATGAGTGTGAAATAGCCATTCGACATTAAACTAGGTATATTTTTAGTTTTTTACCTGTTAGCTTCATTCCAAGTATTTTCTTCCAAAAAGGAGCTTGAAAACCCTGTAAGATGAAAGAGCAAAGTCATATGCTTAAGTTTCTTTAACCGTTATGATTTATAAGCTAGCTAGTAAAGTCAGATAAGTTATATTACGCTGGCTCTGGCCTCGATGATGTAGGGAGAATCAAAGTTCGAATCCAGGGAATGATTGCTTGCCAAATTAGCTAACGTCTTTGCTAGCATTAAAATCAATTTTCAGTTAGTAGAACATAATGTACAATAGTTTCTTATCCTCATAGCATTTGTTAATTTTAGAAACATCTACCAGCCTCTGCAACATCTCTGTATCCTGTCAATGTTGAAACAATTTCATGGTCGAATACGTTATCAAAAAGTCCATCCGAACCCATTACTATGGTGTCTCCTTCCATCAACTCAACAGTGCTAAGCTGCAATTGGAAAGGACTATCCAGAATTATATCACCAGAATTGTCTGAAGTTGATTCATAATAGAATATCAAGAAAAATTCAGAGTGACTAGGATGTAGATGGCAATCACATAGTGTAGGGTAAAGGATAATTACCACTGCATCACGGTAAGTTTGGCCGAAAGCTTGAGAGCTAAGTTGGAAGGGACAATTGAAATAATGTTCCTGTGGAGATGTAGAAAAATATACTTTACCTGCAAGTTCAGAAGACAAAATTAAGCTGAGAGCACACAACGTTGCACAAATCAAAACCATTTTGTTGTTACCTTCACGAATAACCCGAAGTCCACAATCCCCGACATTGGCAATCTTCAGGACGCCATTCCTCTCCAGCATGGCAACAATCCTAGTCATACGAAGTAAAGCAAGTAAATATGTGTGTTTGGAAAAATGTGTTCAAGGCTTGATAGAAATGACTGGTACAGCAAGGGTATCTTGCACAGTGATCAACTTACACGGTAGCAGAACCTATAGAGGAGGTAGCAGCATGTGCTTTTCCTATCAGAACCTGAGGATTATCGTTCACCTGCTACATAAGCTAGATGTCATGGATTGTTTACACAACACTACATATGCTTAAACTCAAGAATATAATGAGAAATAAACGATGGCAATTCTTCACCTCCACATCGTCCACAAAAGACGAAGCATAGGCCATCAATTCTTTAGGAAACAATGACGGATCCACATTTCGTTCAGCCCAACTGGCAAGACAAAAAATGGGAAAATCAGAAACTCTGGGACTTAACAAGTGAACTATGTGTCTAGTACTCTAGTTCATCTAGAACAAGTTCATAAATCCAAATTCTTTGTTTCATTTCTTGCAAGTCATCAATGAATTCAAAAGTGTACATGTCTTTCATTTTCATTCTTCCTCGAACTGAGAATCTTGAAATTCATACCCAGATACACCATCAGCAACAGCAATAACTCCCCCATTGTAGCTGCTCACAAAGAAAGCATCTTCCCCTCCTTTTTCAACCTTTCCAAACACCAAAACTTGTAAACAACTAAACACACAAATGCCTTGATAAAAACTAAAAGCACTTACAGAAAGATTTCAACTGCAACACAAATATCTATGGTGGGAATGTAAAGAATGAAGCTTTGCAATAACTACCTTGCTGGGGTGTGGAATAAGATGAGTTCCAACACAGAAAGTCAGCTCTTCCCTACAAAGATGCCATAGAATTCATTAATTACAAGCTCCAATGCTCAAGTTACTAGACTTACACAATACCAATATGAATGGAAACAGAGACAGGGGAATGAGGACTGAAGATTGGCTCACCGAACAGGCTTGGTTTCTGATGGAGCACAAGAGACTAACATCCTCCTCTTTTTTGAAGGTTCATCAGTAAATGAAGTAGAAAACAGGGAGTTAATGAGTGGGTGAGACTTGGGAACTGAGGCCCTGAAAATGGGAACTGCCATTTTTCCCGCTTTCCAGTGCTTTCTCTCCCCTCTCTCTCTCTCTCTCTCTCTCTCTCTCTCTCTCTCTCCCTAGCAGCCTGGCTAAGTCGCTAGTAGCTCTAGGCAAGCTTGCACAGCCCAAATGAGTGGTTCAAGAAAGTTGTGTAGTTCTACCAAAAAAAATTGAGATAGTTGTGGTGCCTCACAATCTATATTGTCTACATAATTTACTTTTTAGCCTCTTACATGTAACAAGCACCAGTGGTCTAGTGGTAGAATAGTACCCTGCCACGGTACAGACCCGGGTTCGATTCCCGGCTGGTGCATTTATTTTAACTTTTGTTATTTCTGAGTAGCTCAGTGTTTTCGACTGCTTCCCATCTTTTTACTGCCTTTATTGTTGCTCAAAACTTGTAAACTTGTAAAAGTTATTTTGGATAGACAAATAACTACATGACATACACATTTGATGAAGATCTCAAGTTGTCAACACTTCAAGGACACAACTACTATACTTTTTGCATAAAACAATGTTTGATTCAAATACATGATTTTTTCTTATAGTTCTAAAATGAAAACCTGTCATTTTGGAACCGAGAGGCTCAGCCCCACATATAGTTATTATTAAAAGAAACAATAGGATACAACCTTGTGAAAAAAGTGCAATCATTGGGAAAGTGAACATTATGAATTAAGTTGGGAGAAAGTCCATTTGACACATCATTTGCTTCACGATGCACATAGTTGAAGCAGCCAACAAGTAAAAAGCTAGAGTTTTGCATTTTACAGTCTAGTATGTGACTAAGAGTAGAGAAATCATTCCCATCGGGACCTATCCTTAAGCATCATGCCGATGAGCCCTGCACAATCATTATGGACCTCAATATCGCTGTAACTTTAATGAATAACCATAAAAGACCAGCTCTCATGGCCTCAGCCTTTATACGGAGATCATACTGAGCATGGGTAAAGAGCGAGCCGAAGCCGCCTAGCATGACCCAATGTGATCCCTAATCTCAACTCTCACCCACCACAACCCTCATATGATCATAAGCCTCATCAATGTTTACTCTTACCCGTCTAACTGTCAGAGCTAACCACCTTATCAGATCTTTATTATGGCCCAACGCCTTAGTAAATGAAAACTCATCGTTACCTTTCTCAAAAACACAAGATACATACGGTTAATAATGAATCTTCAACTTATTCTCTTAACATAAATACTTTATAAGCGAGATACATTACAATAAATTAAACACATACATACTTCCATTTCGAAATACACGATACGTACAACTATGCTTATAACATACGATAGTTTATGCCACAATATAAGAATAAATGACTATTAAGTGAATCAATTGAGTGTATCCTATAAACAATTTCTTTTCAAGTGTTTTTATACTAGAATTAAATTCAGTTTGTCTCCTCATACTTTAGGTTAATAATCAATTTGGTCCCATATCTTTTTTTTTTAATAACGTTGGTCCTTGAAGTTCTATTTCATATCAGTTTAGTCCAATTTTTAAATTGTCCTCCTTACCATGACGTCATGCGCTGAGTTGTCGGCGACACAATTGCCCAGTTTTTGACTTAAAAGGGCAAAATAGTCATTTTATCATATATTGCCCTCATCAATATAACAAACTCTCCACTCTCCGTTGGATTAGAGTATATAGAGGTCGGAGTCCCAGACCCCGTCTCGAGCTGCGACGGAGCTTAGCGCTCCCTTCCGTCGTCCAGCCGTCTCTCGACGTCCCATCGATGGCCAGGGCTTCTTCTCGCCATCCTCGACGTCTCTGTTGTTTCATATTTCATGGAGGAGCGCTGCTGAAAGAGAATCGGAGGAGAGAAGGTGACTGCCTCTCCGATTGAGTTTTCGATTCCGGTCATGGCGACAAGCGTGACTAGTGTGGATAGCTTAGTCTCGCCATCCCCGTTCTGTATGTGGTCCCGATTTCTTCAGATGAGCCTCCATGACTGAGAATTGATTAATTGAAGCTCAAGCAGTTTTCCCGCGAGTTTATGTGTTTTCCGGCCATTGTCCACCGTCGAAGGCAATTGAGGTATGAACCTTGATCTTCTCTTCGAGCTCTACCTTTGTATATAATTGGAATAGAGTTTGGTGATGTTTGGGAGAATTTGGGTTTTAGGCAGAGGAGGACCATCGTGAGTGATGTTGTTCACGGCAGCGGTGGGGGTTGAATGAATTGGTTTCCGGCTTTGTTAGTATACTGAATTTGTATGAGATAGTCAGTTTTGATTTTTGGGATGAGATTGAAGAAGTTGGAGTTCTGGGATTTTGGTAGTGTTCAATTATTGTGCAGGGTGGTTTAATTAAGAATGGAGGAGTTGAGATTTTCTAGGTTTGGTTGAGCTTGGTAGTAGCATTGGAACAGAGTTAAGTTATTATGTTGCTTAAATTCCAGAAACGGAGGGAGTTGAAGGATTGATGATGAACTGTATGTTGTTCTTTTCATTTTGGTATATGATAAAATGATTATTTTACCCTTTTAAGTCAGAAACCGGGTCCTTGTGTCGTGGACAACTCAGTGCATGATGTCATGGTAAGGAGAGCAATTCAAAAATTAGACTAAACTGATGTGAAATAGAACTTCAAGGACCAACGTTATTAAAAAAAAAGATATAAGACCAAACTGATTATTGACTTAAAGTATGAGGGGCTAAACTGAATTTAATCCTTTATACTATTATATCTTGATATTCTTATAAAAACTACACGTTTTACTTACCACCATGACAGCAATGATGCACCATATCCACAACAAGAAGCACCAGTGGTCTAGTGGTAGAATAGTACCCTGCCACGGTACAGACCCGGGTTCGATTCCCGGCTGGTGCAACTGTTTTTTTCATTTTCTTCTATATATTCCTCCATTTATAGACACCCAGACTCGATTCTTTGAAAGAGACTGCGAACCATGAACGCTATCTCTCCTAACGATTTCATGGAAGGTCTCACTTCTTAATCATCAAATCTCCTCTCTCTCTTTTCCTTCATTTCCTTTCTTCTGTCTTCGTTTTTGATTCAGATTCTGATGATATGTGTATCGCAGCTCTAGAAAACCACAGCGGAAGCGACTCCGACACCAACATCGACGACGACGATGCCGCCGAGTACTACCAGCCAGTCTCCGCCGTCGATTCCGACGACGAGGATCAGCATCTCGCAAACGACGCTGTTGTTTCTCACTCGCAGCTCCTCCCCAACGGTTTGATTCTGAACCAGGCGCAGATGGGAGTGTCGTCGATCAGATTAAACGACGGCGTTGAGGGTGAGAATGGCGGTAGCAGCAGCAGCCAAGTGGAGGAGGAAGATGAGATTGGAGAGGGTGCTGATTCGGCGATCAGGAGCGCGATCAGAGAAGACGAGAGTCGCCGGAACGCGCCCTTGACGCCGGAGAATGCGACGAGGGTTATGGAGGCGATGAGGGGGATTTCGTTTGCTGGAGTGGCTCCGGATTGGGCGGATCGGATCCCTGAAGAGAACTGGATGGATCGCCTTCGCCGGCTCCGGCAGTCACCCCAGAGTTAAGGCATTATTCTTGTTTTCTTGAATTGAATTGGATTAGAATTGAATGTAATGTAAGATTGTTCGTTTTGATTACTGAGAGTAATATCATTACAAGAACCAGATTTTCAGCTTAGTACACTATTCTACACTGAATCACAAAGCTTACAAAATGAGAAGAACACCCATCTTTTATTTGATAATGATAACAGGAATTTCTAACCCAAACAAAACTCTAAATGCTAGTAACTACTTTCCCGGAAAACTTGAAATTCAGGCATCGTCTCGGTCTGACTGAACAAACAACTGCTGCCTAACTCTCTCTGAACTGCAGCCATTGGCAACTGTATCAATTTGGTAATTGGGTACTCAACTGGAGTAGTAGAATTTGCATCCGGGTTGCTTTTTTAAGCTCCAATGTTTTCAATTTCGGCGCTTCTGTCCATTCTCTTCACAATGCCAGCAATGACCTGATGTTTGACCCAAATAAAAACATGAGAATGGAAAGACTAAATAGCTAAGGAATGTATACTAGGATTCTAGAAGTCTTTGGTACAAGTGATTCTGACCTTTCCAGGTCCCAATTCGTAACTCTTTTTCAGCCCCTTAGAAAGGAGAGTCTTGACTGTTGTTTCCCACTGAACAGGGGAAGTCACCTGTAAATTGGTGCTAAAGTGTCCAGATTAATATTCCTTATAGTTAAGACTCAAGCGATGGAGAAAGGAAAGTTCCAACAGACTTACCTGGCGAGCCAGTATTTTCTTAATCACTTCAGGGTCTGAATGTGGCTGTGCATCAACGTTGGAGATTACCGGTATTCTGGGAGTTCTAATCTGTGTTGCTGCCAATTTCGCTTCCAATCTTGATACAGCTGGGTCCATAAACCTAGTGTGGAAAGCACCAGCAACAGCTAGACGCACCTGTGTAACGGGAAGCAGGCAGGGGGCTTCGTCATTTCTATTGATGGAAGTGCAGAATTCCATTGAAGTCTAAATTGAATTATAGATTAAGAAAGTACCGTCATTCGGGCCTTGAATGACTTTGCCTTGGCTTCTAGTGCTTCCACTCCTTTCACACCTCCAGATACAGCATAGTTTCCCTACGACAATAGAATCATGCGGTGTCATGGCCAAGATTATTGTTAACATCAAGGAAGCATCAATTGTCTGGTGAAGCTTACTAAGTAGGATTTAAAATTTAAAATACTTACAGTACATAGGTAATTTGCAATTTGAACTTTGTCCTTGTCATCAACTTCTTCATTGGCTGCGTCACACAGCTGTTGAACCTTGTCTGAGTCCAACCCTATGACACTGACCATGGCACCTTTGGCAGCATCGGCAGCTTCCTGGAGGAATTTGAAAATAATACAGAAAAATATCAAAACCTATACCTTTTAGGATTACGAATTGAGACCAGCTTAAGCTAACACAAGCATGTTTTACAACTAAAAAGTTATACCTGCATAGCTTCTCCCCTCAGTTTAACCAGCTTGAGCCCATCCTCAAAGCTGACATTGAAATCAAAACCAACAACAAAAGAAACATTAGTACAAGAAGATAACGCTACAGAAGACCATAGAAATGCAGTAAATCTGCGACAGCTAGTGCATTAAACTCCTACACTAAACCAGGCCATATGCAGCATTTTCCCTATATAGTAATCACGGAAAGTTTTCAAATCATGCCTAACTCTTGTGCATAATCGCACAAATGAGGTGATTAAGTTAATGATCTAAAGAAAAGGTTTTTATACAAAATTCGATTTTGGTTCAATGAAGCCTTTAGTTCCACCTATAGCTATATCTTGCTCGACATAGTGGCTCACCTAAATGAACCAGCAAATGCAAGAGCAGTGTATTCTCCCAAACTTAGACCACATGTAACATCAACAGAATCAATGATCTGCTGACCTCCATCGCGTGCACGGAGCAACTCAACAGCAGCTAGACTTGTGACATAAAGAGCTGGCTGCAAAGTAGATACTGATCAATTCCTACCAAGAACACAATTGTATCCTTCAACATTTGACAAAAACTCCTATTATGCGCACTACCTATAAACCAAACAATGCAATTCAGCACATACCTGGCTTATAACAGTAGAATCCAGCTTCTCCTTCGGTCCATTGATACAAACATCTAAAAGATCAAACCTGCAAACACCACAAACACAAAATCATCACCGAAAAGTAAATGATTGCACAATGACAGTTCAAAAATCGACGAAAACAGTTCACTTCCTACCCTAAAATATCATTTGCCTTCTTGTACAACTCTGCAGCTGCCGGCACGCTCTGAGCTTCCTTTCCCATTCCAAGTGCTTGTGCACCCTAAAATCACCACAACACAAATCAAATTCAGCTGAATCCACAATTAAGAACACTAATTACTAATTTCACATCAGCAAAACTGAACTACTCAATTTCACATTTCCATATCAAACTGAGATTTTCAGGAAGCAATTCCAAATTGAACTAATCTCAGAGCAGTAAAGCAACGACATTGTTGAGCTTACTTGGCCGGGGAAGAGGAAAGCATTGGTGGGCTTGTAATCGGCGAACAAGGCGTCGTCGGTTACAGTCGGCGATGATCCAACGGAGACGCTCATGGAAACCCTAGATCGGGAGAGGTTGCGGACACCGAGGACGGGGCGGGCGGTGCCATTTCGGAGCCCCGAGAAGTTGAGAGAAATGGGGGATACGGCGAGAGAGGCGGCGGACATGGTGGAGAGAGAGGTGCGTAGGATAAGGGAGCGGTGGTGGTGCAGGTTATGAAGGGTGCGCATATCAGAGAAGGGAGAGGGGAGTGATATAATGCGCGGTGGGGGTTCAGGTTAGCGGAGTTTACGAAGGTTAGAGGGACTAGACGTTGGAGATTTTGGGATCGAAATCAAGGTACACCGGCCAACTGCTTTTTTATTTTTTTTCTTTTATATAGAAGAAGATGGCCAACCGCTACAAATTTTGCGTCTATGAAAAACTCAAAACTCGCAACTCTTACTTATAAATGTGACTAAATGGTATTACATATCTGTATTTTTTGTCTAACTAGTCTATTATAAATGAAAGACGATATATGTAATAGATTATGATAAATAATGTAAATAAATCTAGCGATGAGCAATAACATTTGATGGACAACGAACATGTTGGAAGGAGAAATCAAGAATGTCACAAAAGCATATCGTCACATGTTCAAAAAAGGCGTATGTGTAAAGAAACTTTGAGCTCATATCTTCTTTTTTATGTGTTCCACATCTTTACTATTTCTTTTATTTTATTTGACAAATCTAGTTTTCTCCAAGTCTGACATGACGAGATATGATATGGACGATATTGCAACCGCATTATAAATTTGTGAAAAACAATTAATAATGGAGGAAAATTGAGAACTTGTTTTTGGATAATACAAAATATCATTATTTTTTTCGATTAAAAAAAGATAATTATTGGAGATGCAGGAAGGTTGAGAACTTGATAAACTGCTAGATTGACAATAAACTTTCATGCTTGCAACACCTTATGTAAATTATCAGATTAGGTTAAGAAGTTTGTCAACCTCCAGATTTCTTGTTTAGACAACCAACTACCACAACACCCTTGCTGTGAACTTGTGATATTAAAAGCCTTACTGCACATTTGGTACATGGGACTAGGAGGGACTGGACTGCTTATGTAGTCTAAGCCCACAAATCCCATGTTTGGGAACAATCAGGGACTAAATTTAAAAGACTATATAGTCCTAAATTTAAAGCGCTATCAAAATCACTCTATAAAGACAAGAAACTGTGATTGCAATATAAATTTCAACTATACTCAAATGTTTACACTCTGTATATATATGATCTACTAGCTAAGTTGAAATATATGTACATATTAACAGTGAAAACAACCAACACATCTGCATGGTGAGACCAGATAACAGCATATCTGTAGCTAATCAAACTGAATCACTGTAAAACCCAATTGGTCATTTTGATTGAAGCAAGCACACAATTTGTACTTTCGGGTATATGTGTACGTACGATATGATACAGCAGCTGGTTTTGCCTCTCTGCTCTTCTGTTTTCTGCTCTCAAGATTGTCAAAAATGATCCTAAGCCTTTATCAAAGTCGATTAATCTTCTGTTTTATAAACAATCTAATCCATGGAAGCAACATGTATGCTTGTCTCTATAGATAATCCACAACATTGAGTTCACTGAAGCTATCCCTCTTACGTCTGATAACTCTTGCTTTATCACCTCTTATTTCTAGAACCTGTAAAACAAATGGTCAAAATGTACAGTAAATATCTTAACTGTAATGGCTGATATCAAAAGGCAATGAAAAACTAATCGACCTAAAGCTGGTTACTGTAAGTCAAAGATCTCATCTAATTTTATTAGATTCTATGAATAGAATAGCCACTAAAACTTATTGTCCTTGAGAGAATTTATTGTCCCTTACTAAAAGAACTTGTAAAACAAGTCCAAAGTAATACAGAACTAAAGTCTAATATCACAAACAATAAGGCAACGAGAAATTGAGCTTGAGCTGTAGAGGCCCTATGGTCTAGACTGGACAATGTAAGTGAGATTCGATATACTCAGATAATATAAAAAGATTCATACTAATGTTACTCTGTAATCTTATGATTCACTACATGCACACTTTCTATATCTCCTCCATGTACATAGCTTACCTCTGGTCTTGAATTAAGAACTCCACGTGACATCCCAACATCAATCCGCCATATGCTACAATTGTATTTACTGCAAGGGGAATGCATAAAAATAGGAATCAAGTTTACGAAAGATGAGGGAAACCCCTTCCCATATACACTGTTCTTCTTTGACGTAAAAGAAGAGATATGTATACTGAAAGTATACGCCCTTACCAGTTTACTCCTGCAGTTTGAGGAGTATGACCGACTACCATTGCCTTGGCACCAGCTGCATGTAGTGTCCTTTCAAGAATAGAGTGTATCTGACAAAGAATTTCATTTCAAAGCCAACTGAGTCAGGAAAAAGATGTGAGTCACCATAAAACCAGCACAATAGCAGAAACTCATTTTGAAACTATTCCTAGTTCTCCCATTTCCATGTCAATGAAATTAAAGCATTGTTATTTACTTGCCTGGTTACTCTGGTAGTCATCGAACTCTGAGTTATCTCTCGAGTACAAACGATTCCAAACTACACTGTCATATCCCCTTGTGGCTATGAAAGGGATGTCAGGATCATCCTCACTCTCACTGAGGCCTCTCATCCATTGAGATACTTCCCTATTCATCCTCTCAACTCCATATGCAACTGCAAATATCCAAATACGAAATTAATAATACTTCTAATCTAAGAAACACACACGCAAAAACACACTTAGATCAAACTGTAGTACTATTGTTTACCATGGTGAGGAACAAGACCACCATGACAGAAGAGCCAGTCATTGACCTTCAGAACAACAGGATGTCGTGCTAATTCACACGCCAATGGACCGCCTGGTCTTAGAAGGATTGATCTGGCAATCACACCCTTTTGCCTCTGTCCTAATATTGAAAGAACTTCATCAAGATCAACATTAAAATAGTAGCTGCTAAAGAAATAAAAGGGGAAGTAGAGGACTTCAGTACCCTCACTAGATTCCATGGATCCCAATAATTTTGCGGCATTTTCCTATCTACTTTTAACTTTTGAGAGACACCAATCCAGTCAACAAAAGCTTCTTCCCAGTCATCTCTACAGTCATCAAAGTATTCCAAGAAATCAAGACACTCATCAAATCCACCATCGTCTACAAATCGAAAGTCCCCCTCCACGTTCATGCTTTCATGATTTCCATTAACCTATACCAGTACAAGGAATAGAATAGAACATCATTAAATCCTTGAACTTAATTTAAAAGAGATCTTAAAATTAGTGTACTGTGAAGAACATGTGTGGTTCATAAAAGCTAGAACATTTCAAGCATCTAATACGCAATCCAGCAGTGCAATAGTTCCAAGTTTTCTGTACAAACCTGAAAAACTGCTCCACCTTCAGCCTTTGCCTGGATATCCAAGGATCGCAGCAATGACAAAATGGCAATTTCATCCTCACCTCGATCAAGTATATCTCCAAGCTGAACTAATACCTAAGGTTCAAAGGAAACAAATTTATCCTCATGTTCTCCAAAACTTGGTAGCTCTTTAACATAAGAAGACCATATTAAAGATTCTAACTTTACCGTTTCTCCACCTGTCCACAAGTCTTCACCATCTGAACTCAACACACCAGCCATCTCAAGTGCACATCTTGTTTGATAAAGGTCTCCATGTAGATCCCCAACTATATGTACACAAGCGCAGTAAGAGATTGTATTTTGTAAACCATGAGCTGAGAAATACTAGAGACACTGTTGATCACCACACCACCCATGGATGTCTTCACCATTTCAGATATTCAATTTTAACAATTGCATAGCTTTTCAATAATTGGCTACATTGCAAATGAGAATTCAACAAGTCTACCAGATAACAGTCATTACTAGGAGATTTTGATATGTATCTATCCAATCACCACCCTTGCACTCATATCTTGTCTCTTATAATAATAAATGTAGTGACAAAGATTCTGTCTTTGAAGTTCCTATGTCATAATTTTAGCTCTAATTTTATCGAAATTTAACATGTAGCAACATTTGAATGGGATGATACACGGCGTAAATGTAACAAGGAAGTATTATTTAAGCACATCGGATTGAACCACATGCAATTGACAAAACCTCTCTTGATTATTGGCATCAATCCTACATATTAAGTTCCAATGCATACTTTCAGCAAATTTGATCAAAAAAACTTCAAACTTTCATTTACTGGTAAATGAAATGCTAACCTCTCTTCGAGAAAAATACGTATCAAAATACATATACGGAAATGCAAAGATTCAGAGAACACTTACCGGCGACAATCCGGCGACCGGGAGCAGAGACAAAAGTGGGTGGGTTTCCACTGACGACTATGGGCTTGGAGGCCTCTGCTTTGCCATAACTGTTCAGTGAAGAAGGAGAAGGAGTCTCTAATAGCTTGCGAGGCTGAGAAGATGGAGGCAGAGGCAATGAGTTGAGACAAAGGGAAGCCATTGTTGGGTGGCCTGAGAGGCACAACTTGGCAGTCTTGCTGAAACTGAATCAGTGACCATTCATATATTCTTATTGCTTGAAAAAAGAAAACGAATTTATTTGTTTAAACTCCTCAGCCAAGTGTTTGGTATATCTTCTCCCTCTTTATTTGATTTTTATTTTCCGCTTTTTGGTCTTTCTTTGCTCTTTTGTGCGGGCTAACGGCCAAAATAATAGGCAGTTGGGCATTGCAGGTGTGAGGTGTCCAAACCAACATGTTTTTATGCCACTATACCTTCCTTAGTTTTTGGCTTTTTGCCTTCTATTGCTAAATATCCAAGGAGCATTTTTCTTATTAGGGAGGCCAAAATCATCAGAATTGTCTGAATGATCAACTGTGTGATAACATGTACAGATTCGAGGAGTTTGGTTTAGCGGAAACCTAGTTAGGGGTGTAAATTGAGAAAACGTAAGTCGGACTAAAAGTGGTCCATCGTTCGATCATCTGCTTGTGAAAAATACCTCATGAAAAGAGCTTTATCCAAATTAGATGCCGTCAACCCGACTCGGAACAGAAACACACTTTGCCACTATTATTTCAGACAAAAAGAGCTTTATCCAAATTAGATCCCGTCAACCCGACTCAGAACAGAAACATACTTTGCCACTATTATTTCATACAAAAAATGTGTGGCTATCTTACAAATGACGGTTTTATTCAATTATCAAGTGTTGCAATTTACTCAATTTACCAAGGACTAAAATATCGACGATTATGAAAATATCGTTGGTTCAAAAAAAGAAATCTCGATAGATATATTGAGAAAATTAATACCGAATATCGATGAAAATTTTACCAAAAAATATATATATATATGAATATACATATATATACAGTTCCTATCCAGAGTGAAGCTTCGCTCTGAAATTAACGTGTGAAGTTCTTTATTTGACACACTTTTCGGTTATATTTCTACATCTCCACCGTTCATTTTGTATAACCAAATGCATAGATCACTTCTGCAAAGTTTCATCAAATTTGATGATCGTTTGTGTGTTCATAATCGTGATTTACACAAACAGTTATAGTTAGACATATTTATAGTCTGTTCATTGATTTAACCTAATTCGGTACATAAACGATCATCAATTTGAATGAAATTTTGCATGAATAATATATACATTAATATCAATAAACTGAACGGTGGAGATGTAGAAATATAACCGAAAAATGTGTCAAATAAAGAACTTCACACTTTAATTTCATAGTGAAGCTTCGCTCTGGATAGGACTGTATACATATATATATATATATATAAATTGTATATTCGATCAAACATAGACTAAATATATAATATCAGAAAGATATGAAAATTAATATCGGTGTTTGTAAGAAACAGAAATTTCAAAAAAATATTAAGGATATAATGGATATTTTAGTCCTTGCAATTTACTGACTCTAGGCTCCTCTCAAATATTGTGTTTGTTGCATACTTGCATACACAATTTTTAACTCATTTCTTACATATATTGTGCAATTTTTAAGTTGTCAATGGGTAAACTCACTTCACTATAATGTCTTCAAATAATTTCGTTAAATACAACTAAAAATGAATCTCCATGTGATTTGAGTATTCGGATAGTCCGAAATTTGCAAGACACAAATTGACTACTGAGTTGAAAAAAAGATCAAATAGTGGGAAGCAAAATATAAGAATGAACTGTTGCTCAGCCCAATTGTGGCCCAATTGTGTTCCAAATGTACGAGTAGTAAAGATGGCATTAAAATCCATGGGTAAAATACGTATTAGGTTTTAATTTTGGGTAATGGGATACCCATTTTCAGCAGTGGATGGGTATGAGTATTAAAAAAACTCATGGTGTGATGAACTGGGTACGGGTAATACCCGTGGATACCCAGATAACACCCACAAGAACCGGATCGGTATAATCTCGCCATTCATAATAAACATCTCCTTCCTCCTCCACACATCAACACTCCCAATCTCTCTCTTCTCCTTCACTTTTCGCCTCACGAAATCCAGCAGGACATAGAGGCGGTCCAGCCCATCCTGCCACCGGCCCAATTTCATCGGGATCAACGCGTACATCCACCGCAGCGAGAACGGGACCATGGACTTGACCCGGCCCGGGTAGACATCCGGATACCCTTCATTTATAATGGAGGCTATTGAGGTCTTTGAAGGAGTCGATCTCGGCGGCGGTGTCGGTGAAATGATGTAGTTTGGTGAGGGCGAGGACGTTGTAGGTGAAGTAGATGAGATGGTCATGGGGCTTGGTGAGGAGGGACTGGGCTCGGACGGGTGTGACCTTGTTGAGGATGGAGCGTCAGGAGCTACGCATGCGGAGGTCTTGGAGGGAGGCGAGCTCGTGGGCGAGGTCTTTGAGGGAGGTGAAATGAGAGGTTAGGGGGTCGGTGGTGGAGTGGGTGAGGGATTCGGGTGTGGGTACATGGGTCCATTTGGGTTTTCTAGTCATAGGAGAATTGTGGCTAATCATTAGCTGAAAAAGACAACATAAACAACCTCTCGATAATAAAAATGGGTAATGGGTGTGGGAATAGGTTTTACCCATTTAAAATGGATGGGTAATTACCCAAACTCAATATTTTACGGAAGGGTATAAACTCACGGGTATTACCCAATAGGTTTTAATGCCAACCTTAACGAGTAGCAACATGTTCTCTCCAAACCCAAAAAAACAACATTTTCTTTATGTTGGGCCATGAATTCATTGCTTTTCTAGTCTTTCGTTTTCTCTTTTCTCTGATTTTGCCCATGCATCCAATTTTCCTAAGACATGACTCTTCATCAAGAGAGAAAAATTTGTTCTCTCGATGCTTTCACAGGAGGCAAATTATATTGTAATCTATGATTCCGTTCAGCTTCTATAATCTTTTTTTATCAACTCTATTGTTGTTGTTGTTGTCGCCATTTAAGATCGCGAGGCTGTAAAGTTTTTAAGATGTAGCTTTTTTTTGTAAGTAAAAAATAAGTAAATAAAAATGCCCTAATTCACTACTAATGCCCAAGTCGTCCCAGTTTCTGTAACTTACATGCAGTACGTAGTGACGGGAAATAACATGGGCACTACTGATATGAGTGGGAAAGTGGGAAACAAACTCATCTATTGATAATGACATAATTAGTTTTATTTAACAGTCACTCACATTATCTTGGGTAGAAGCAGGAGAATATATGTGCAACTATACCCACTAGTCAATCGATCGAATCATATTGATAGTTGCAGCAGATATATATGAGTGATAGCCAGCATTATCCTGCAATTCTAAAATGTGGTGAGCTCTAGATGTTTCCATACATATATACCTGTATCAAATTACGCATTAGTTGTACCTTAAAATCACAAATGACTAGAGCAGTTGGTCTTAAGTTTGTTCAATTCAAAAGAAATATGAAACCAGGGTCTCTCTAGGGCGGTTTGCACTTTGGACTTTATACGATTAGAGAAGTTAATCTAAATTGCTCTAGTCGAGTCGAAGTGAACATTACCGACGATTTGCGCTCGCTTAAGTTCTAAACTAGCTACAGGCCCGAGGATGAAGGTTGAGATAGCTACGTACGCTCGGAACATAGGTACGTGGTAATGAGCTAGAATGTTGAGAGTGAAGCCAACATGTAGGAACAACAAGCACTTGAATTGAGGAAAAAGGTAGAAGAAACGCTGGAAGCGAAAAAGAGGGGTTTTGAACTTTTGATATATAAGAAGGCTGCCAAGATGTGTAGTCGAAGCTAGCACACACAAAGTGATAGATCATAGAATAGAATAGAGATCATGAGGTCGAGATGGGTCATTCCGGAGGTATAGATTTAAAGTAGCTTTGTTGCGAAGCATGCTGCTCCGTAATATTGGCTTGAAATTTGAATGAGATCGAGTTGAGATGAATGAATGACATGATTTGATCGATTTATGGACGATAAAGCTAGCCCGGCCCCTTCCACAGAACGTTGTTACGTTTACGTGTGTCAATACTAGGAATGGGTCGCAGCAGTCACCCTCAAAAGCTAGCTAGGGTTAGGGCTAGGGAGTCCTCTACGTCTCATCGAAGAGCCAAATACTATCTCAAGAACCTTCAACCATGATTTGATAGAAGAGGAATATGTACTGTAGAAATGGCATGGGCGGGAAGTGCAGATCGAAGGGGTTATTGTAGAAGTTCAAAGGTGTATATATTTTCATTCCTAATATAAGATTGTTCGATCTCCTACTCTCTCGCTCTCTATCTATTATGAAGAAGATCATCAATGTAATCATGATACTTAATTAGTCCTAATAAGAGAGAGCATATAACATTTGGAACATCGTAGAAAATACATTGCTTAGAATTATATACACATTAGGGACGATATGTAGTTTCTTCCGATAAATCATGAATGTTATCATATTTAATTATTTTTAGTTCAATTGGACCATCAAGTTCACATTTAAATGAATATTCTCAGAGTAAATTTCATTTTGACATGATTGAAGTCTCAAGTACACGACTCCATATCATTTCTTTCAATTAGATCGAAAACACATTTGATTTGATTTTGATGAAAATGATGGCTTTCTCATCATGCTAAGAAGTAGTAAAAAAAAAAGGCCATCATAGTTTCGTTTTGATTATTTCTACAATGATCGATCGAATTAGTATTGAAATATGGTCGATTGTGTATATCGATCATACTTGGGTTGGGTGTGTGGGGATTGAAAATAATCATATGGGAGAGTGAATGGTGTTACGTTGACTTGAAAAGTGAGTGTCTTGGCTCTTGAGCTGCATGGGGGAGCTTAATTAGCATTATTCCAGCCAATTCAAGGACCCCAACCATGAAACTAAGGGGGACCCGACCCGGCGCCTGATCCGGATCCAGCGGTAGGGTTAAGTGCATTCCCAGTGGGATAGCAAATATATACCAAAGAGATTGTCGGGTTTGGACCCCCCTGCTCTCTTCCACTTCCCTGCTCTCTTTACTTTTAGTTCTATTTCGCTATATGCTGCACTAAGCCATTCACCTTGTTATTCCTACAAGGATCTTCTAGGATCCCGGATCTTGTAAAGATCGTGCTCGTAAACTGCAGGAAATGCCAACCGTGCAGTGGCGGAGCCAGGATGGTGAACTGATTTAGATCTTGGTGTTCTTGTTGTAACTTTTGTAACTAATTTAGGTAGATTCATGTTTGATAATTTTGGAGCATGTAGTACTAATTTAGAGATGATCGAAGAGGAGTTGATGAATTACTGCCAGAGATGATGGATGATTACATATTTGTCAAAATTAGACTGATTGGCTTCAAACAAGCGTTTTGTTAGTGTCACAACTTTTAAGTTGCGTTCAAACCTTTAAGAAATTCTATGGTACCTACCCGTATGTGATACTTACATTTACAAATGTGACAACATATTTGTAGTCAAAGTGGTAATGCCGAGTCGTATTGTTTGTAATCTTATTCTAATAATTGTAATTACAAAATGTACAACCATTTTACAACTTTTTGAACAAATTGTTCTCATAGTTGTAATTTTGTTTAACTTCATGTAAATAGTGTAAATAAATTTGATAAATTTGTTCTTAATGTTGTAATTTGATTCATAACATTGTAATTTTTGTTCAAATACATGTAAAATAAAAGTAGGATATACATCCCAGTACCATAGCTTGTCTCCAAACCTTTTGTATGTGCTATTTCAGAGTTAATCAATAAACTTTGAGAATTCTCTAGCGGATTATAACTTGTTGATATGTTGTCACTTATTTTGACACCGTCAAGTCAAATTTCAAATTGCCGGTCATACAATTTTAGAGTATTCAGTCGGCCGATGATGGAGATATGGGTGCACTAGAGGTGGAGGTTGTCGCCCGGTCAGTTGCTAGAAATATATAGCTCAACTCGTATTTCATAGTTAATCAATAAATTTTGAGAATTCTCTAGTGGATTCTAACTCTTTTAATAATTCTCTAGTGGATTCTAACTCTTTAATTTGATACGTCAGTCACTAATTAAGAAACCACCAATTGAAATTTCAAAATTGTCAGTCATACAATTTTAGAGTATTCAGTCAGGCGGTGATGGAGATCAGGTGACGGTAGGTGCGCTAGAAGTGGAGGTTGTTGCCCGGTCGGTAATCAGAATTAGCCCTAACCAAGTAATCATATGATGAATATATAAATTAATTTAGGAATAGCTAAAGCTGTGATGTTGACATAGGCACACGAACTCAGGATTTGCCGACTTGACTAAGTGCATTTCATTGGTGATTAGGGTCAATATTTCATTGATTAGGGCCAACTTTATGTGTGATTTGCCTCTAAATTATAATCTAATCTAATAACTTTCTATATTTTCACAGCTGCTGGTATCTCCGTGTCTGCAGCATTGTAAAAGTCCATCCTCTAATCTCTCTACAACACTTAATCGGATCCCCAAATCTTCCCAACTTTTATGCCTCCATTTGTAATGAGCGCAAATAATCTAATTTAGAAAAATTTGACTGCCATTTGGCCAAAAGTGAAAGTTTGGAGTCCATTTCAAGGAAGCAACTAATAACATTGAATAATTGTTTGTGTTATATATTCAGTCTCATGACTCTCATTGGCAAATGAGCTGGGATTGTGTCGCTCAAGACTGGCCTCTAATTTCAGTATTCTGAGTTTTCCATAAGATAATTAAGTATATAGTTGCAGCTTCCCACTCTTTCTTAACTATATAGTATCGGTTTTTATCGTATTATACTAACTGCGGATGATACAGGCATGGTTACTGCGACTGACCCTAATTTCAGAGTCTTTTATTTACCGTGATTTTATTTTATTTTTTGATATTTTACAGTCTATGCTAGCATGTAAATCTCAAACACTTTACGTACCAAATAAATGGAGAACTTAATTCTGTGAATAAACCAACAGGGAAATAAAGGATTAATTGATCGATCAATTAAATCAGCAGTAATTAACATGCATATAGATTTGGTTTCATAAAAGAGTAGTTAGGTCGATCAGTAAGAGGTCAGAAAAAAGCAGCGAGGAGGAACGAAGAAGATCGAACCAAAACAAGGACCAGTACAGTACCAGTCGGCATAGATAGGTCGATCCTGACCTCTGAAAAGGAATAAGTCTAGACACAGCAATAATAGTGAAAAACACAGATCCTTGTTTTAGGTATAATTCAATGCCAATTGAATTCAGTGGATGCAGTTAGGTCAGGGCTCCAGAGAAATCCACACAAAGTTTTGAAGAGTAATTAAATTTTTGAAAAACAAAAACCTGCATGCAATTTATGTATGTATACCCAGCTAGCTAGCTAACTGGGTTTCCTGAGGCAAGAGTATGGGGGGCCTGATCAGTCTTCTGCAAACCACTGCTGCATTATACTGATAAAGAAAAAGTGAAAGCTAGCTAATCAGAGAGAAGATGGAAATGGAGGCTAACCTAGTCTCAACTACACATGCAGTGTACTACTCTAAAAGATAGACGAAGAGGGAGCATGGGTGTTACTACTGTGGGTGGGTGCCAATCCCCCGATGCTGCATGTCATAATATCCAGAATATGAATCTGTAAACGATGGAAAAGAAGAAAAATAGTTCTAACCCAATTTCACAGTGCTGAGAATGAGTACCATCTCATAGATTTTGACTAAAAAATCCCATTACGTACATAAGAGTTGAAGTAATTGTTTCGGTCTTTTCAGGGGAACATGGTCCACGAGATCGATATAGTCATGAATATCCATTACGCCCAGTAGCTAGTTATAGTGTTTGTGACATTTGATCGTCATAGTAAAAGGAAGTCAATCCATCAGTCCGTTGTGTCATTTCGATCACTGACCTATATATCTAGTAAAGATTTGATTGAAATGGAATGGAAGTTCTTACTTATTAGTCATCTGACTTGCCGACTCTATTTATATAACTAATTCATGATGATCGCGTTTGACGAATTTACAGCGCTGTTGCAAAAAAGTATAAATCTTCTCACAAGTGATGTTGGGATAGTGAAGAGCATTCCTGTGACTTTTAGATACCATGGTTGACCCACTCACACCTTTAGACTAAACCAATACCTTTCTTAATTTGATCAATAACTAAACTGATTACTTTTTCTTTATAGGAAAGGAAGGCCGTATTCGACTTTGTATTTAGTGAAGAAAGAGATTACATGTACATGACTTACCTAAGAATAACCACATAAGAATCAAGCCATGCAGATAGCCTAAAGTAACCTATTACAATCTCCATGTGATGAAGCATAAGAGAACAAATTAAGAACAATTAGAACCCTAAACTTGCAAACAACTAGCTTATTGGAGGTTCCAAAAATAATAGATAAAAAACCTAAAAATCTAGATTAAAAACCCTAAAATGACTAAGCCCAACCTAAGCTAGGCCCAATCCCATGGAAACAAAAGAGGACCAACATCACCACCGGCAACCACCATGGCCGGTCGACCACGCCATCGCTGGCATCACCAACCCACACCAGAGAAGAGAAAGAAAGGAGGTACCCTTCCGCCATCAAATGGAACAAATCCAAGTGTCCCAGTCGACGACCACCACCGATCGACTTCCTCTTCTTCTTCTCCCCAATCCTAACTTGCACGACCTCAATCACCATCGCACAAGCCGAAGAGAAAACTAGAACACCGGTCGCATGCTCAACCCATAAGGGGTGGCTAGGCCCCATCCGACAAAGGCGTAGTAGCACAACGCCGGACAAGAAGAAGATATCTTTGTTGCCGCTCTCTCTCTCTCTCTCTCTCTCTCTCTCTCTCTCTCTATCTATCTCTCTCTCTTGCTAGGGTAAAGAGGCGGCGGCCGGCTAACTAAACTAATTACTTAAGATAACAATTTACAAATCAATTTTACCTCGTTAGTTAAGTTTAGATACATTGATAACCACTGCAAGGTAGTCTAGTAGTTCTTCCATAGTTGGTTGTGTTTCCCAACCTAGGTTTGAACCTCGACACTATCAAAAATGGCTAGAGGAGGGGCTGCAACGCCATGCTGGCTGACCCCAAGCGAATTAGTATGCATCTAATCGTCATTAATGCATATATAAAGATACCAATTAGTAGTGATAATTCAGCTCCCTAGAACCTCTCACTAGCTCGTAACCTGGTGGATAAAGTACATTACATAGTCCATTCTAGGATAACAAATTGACTTCAAGGTGAAAATTATGGTAGTAATTTAACTAAAAAGCCAAAATAATATTGATGGTATTAAAGGCCATTTTGGATCTAGAATATTATTATACCAAAAAAGCTTCGATTCAATCCAATGTATATCCCACTTTCATCGATCGACCGCCGGAGAATCATAGTCGGCAGCGTATAAAGCAACCGGCACATAAAGCAGTGTATGTTCAAAGGAATCAAAGCAAAATAATTAATTAAAAAGAAAAATTCACATAGTTACAATACACTAAAGAATTATTAAACCGTCCCTCCACACAAACTCCATGGTTTTACTTGGTCCAACAAGCTCTCTCCTGCACCGATGGAACCAGTGAATAATAATTACTCTATGCCCCCTTTCCTTCCTCTTATAAATACACCCTCCTCCTTTACTTTCTAACTCACTCACCATTTCGATCAAAACCTTAATCTGGCCTCATTCATACACTACCAATCTTGCTTAAGTTTAATTTCCATCTTGAAGGAGCTAGCCTTTTATTTTGTTCGTATCAGAGTATGGTAGAATCTGTAAAGCTCAGGAGGGATAGCGCCATGAAGAACAAAAAGTCTAAATTTGTTATTCATTGGCGCTATCTATCCTGGGTTTCATGGCTTCTTCTTACTATCTCATTATCGCAGCTGATGCAATATGCTATGAACTCCTGGGAATCGGATCTTACTTTACTAGTTAGCCTTTTCTGCAGTTCAAGTAAATACCATATGTCCATGCTACTTGTTTGCTTATTTAGTTGATTTGCAGCTTGTTTTTTCACTTCAATTGTGTTCGTGTTCTTCGGTCATCTTCACTAGTTAGCTTTAATTTAGCTGCGCATTACTGGGTACTTTTATTCTCTCTCTCTCTCTCATTCTCTGTAACTCTCAAGGAAAGCATAGCAGCTTTTGATTCTGAGATTCTTGGCCGGTATCATATATTATCTCTTTTCCAGGGAAAAATGTTTGGGAATATGGGATTTTCCGGCTTGATAATTTTCAGTTTCATGTAATTATTGGTTTTTAGCTGATATATATCATCATATTGAATTTTGTTTCCCTTTAGAAACCCTAGCGATCGATCTGTGGAGTAAACAACTTTCTTCAAAACTATATTACTGTGATTAATACTTGATAATAATTACTGATGTTTAATGTCAACAACTGCAATTCTCATGCGTCCCTCTGTAAATTTGCTCTTGTGCTTAGCTAGATTTCTGGTTTACTTGCTCTTTTGATTAGGGCTTGCCCCCTGTTGCCCTTATGGATTGGTTGCTCTCTTTAGAACTTTGCTCTTGTTGTTTCCCAGTCTCTGGGTGAAATAATAAACTCTAATTTCTCTTACTTTTCCGATGTTGTACCGTTTATGCTTTTGAAGACTACGAGCTAGCTAGCCTTGTCTGATTCCTGAAACCCTAGCTTGCTTGTCGTCTTCTACAATCTACATAAGATCAAGCTAGCCTTGTGAATTATGACGAGCTATCAGGCTAGGGTTTCATGCTTTGATCGATGACTGAAACTTTTTTCTGTACGTAGTTGCAGGCTTCGCAGCTTTTTCAATAATGGAGTTTGGAGAGGTTACTCACTGTTGACGTTGACTGGTTTCCAACTCCCTTTCAGCTCACGGTCTCGATCGTCAGTCATCGCTTTCTTCTCCAAATTTCTATTCACTTCCTCATCATCATCTTCATCATTCTCTATCCCTTAATTACCAGCCACTTATTATTATTATTCATAAACGTCTAAATCCTTTTATTCAATTGATGGCTGTTATTATAAAGCTAGAATTAAACATCCCAGTATGCGAGAAGATGATGCTGATCAAAGTTTAGTTGTTGAAAATTTAACAGATTAATGTAATGGGTGTCTATGTTCTATGCGCAATATGAGTGATCTGGTTGGCCATTACAGATTTACATGCCTCGTGTAAGGTTGGGATGGATAGTTTTTGGGTCACGGAGAGAAACTTGATTTAACTTTAGGGTACAAAGGGTGTCTTGTTATATGGGGACAAAGGAACCAACTTACCCTGTAACTTATTTGAGATCTCCAACTATGGGATAGATAATGATGATGAGATCTTCATTTTCGGAAGAAGAAGATATGTGTAATGTGCTTCAACAGCAACCCCCACCTTAATTTGTTTGCCTCTTTATATATCCCCGGCCATTATTGTACAGAATATGCATATGTTTATTGAACTTTCATGTGTTCGGGCTCGAAGAAAATGTCTTTTTAGTCGGAAAGGTTATCCAATATGCAATTCGGCAAGCATTACACTCAGTGGCCTAGCCCACAATAGGGCGAGAGGTTGAACCCTCTGACATTTCATGCCAAGGCTGCTAAGTGGGATAGACAAAGCTCTTTATACCATATGGTATATATGATAAACAAACCTTTTTATGGTATGAAAGCTTTCATAATGTCAGAGGTTGAGCTTTCATAATTTCAAGTATTAGTATATCATATGCTATATCATGCCTCATAAAATGTGTGGTTATCATTGATTGAAGAATCAACTAAATGAATCTCTACAACTACGTATAATATAAATAAAACACAGACTAACAATTAAGTATAGAGAGTTATATCGATTATTCTGTTTTACTACAAGTGACGTATCGGATAATAAAGTAGTTAATTAGCCAAGAATTAATCCCTCGTTTCGACAAAAAGAGATTGTTTCCATTCTAAATCCCTTCATAACAATTTCAATATATCATGTGTATCTAATTGCATTACATGCATTGCATCTATGTATATGAAACCGTTTAAACTTGTTACCCAAACAAAGTTTTAAACAGCTACATGTCCGAAAATGAGCTTCACTCTTCTCTTTGCAGTTTGCACCATATATATATATATATATATATATAGGATCCTTGTATTGAAACTGAAGTAACTAATATTGTACTTAGTTAAAGACACAGAGAAAAATCATGTTGGTTCATTTATCATTTTACATCAAGTTTTATGAACAATGGTTATCGACAAATCTTCAGCAACCTCACACAAAAAAAAAAATAGAATTAAAATTTATGAATATAACGGTGACCAAATAACAGATTGACAGAATGTGAACTCCATATGGACCAAAATCCCCTTTTAACGCAAATCCACAACCCCCATAGAGGCGTAGAGCCCTCCCTATCTCTCTCTCTCTCTCTCTAGATCTCTTTCTATCTTTTTCCACAGTTTTCTGCATGGATAGGGTTTGCATGTCCTACTATTTTGCATGGTTAGGGAATTCCCACGGTACAGTTCCTCCGTCCCGGAGCCCCGCTCTTGGGACCAAAACTACTCCAATGCCTTTCAAGCCACCGTAAAAGCTCAGACCGCCGGCGGCAACGAGTCCAAGATTGGTTTCAACAATGTCTACCCACCAGAGTTAATTAAATGTCGACCGGCTGCAGGGTCACATCCCTTGGCCTTGTATGTTGGTGAGAGCCCTTTGAAAACTCCCTTCACGCTCGTGTTGCTAGAGATTTTACTGGTCATCGTTGCCACTCGCATTGTTCGTTTTCTTCTCAAGCCTCTCAGACAACCTAGAATTGTGTCGGAAATCATTGTAAGTCATGTATTGATATATTTTTTTTCAAAGGTTTCTTAATTATGACGGTTTAGATCAACTTAGTTCCGTTTCATTTCATTAGGGTGGTATATTCATCGGACCGTCGATATTAGGCCGGAGCAAGAAGTTTACCTCCGTCGTGTTCCCTGAACATTCCCAATTTATCATTCGGAATATCGGAATAATGGGGTTCATGTATTTCCTTTTTATCTCCGGAGTGAAAATGGATTTTGCCGTGGTAGCAAAAACAAAGAAGAAGCACATCGTCATAGCCCTGGTTGGAGTGTTCATCCCTTTGTTAATGACAGAAGGTGTTGGATTTATTTTACGCAAGTCTATGGTCGACAAAGAGCTAGCAAAAGTGTCAACAATAGGTGGAATTGCTTCGAGTTTGGCCTTGCCATTGTTCCCTGTCATCTACCCCATCCTGAAAGAGCTCAACCTCCTTAGCTCCGATATAGGACGGCTTGCGCTGTCCATAGCGGTGCTCAGCGACGGGTTTGGGATCACCGCTTTGATAGTCTTCGAGGCAGCTTTACAAGGGGAGGGGAGGCCCATAGCCATCTTGTGGTACACCATTTCTTTGGTGCTTATTCTGGCATTCACTCTTGGTGTGATAAGAAAAGCCATGCACAAAATTATTGATCACACCCCGGATGGTCAATATGTTGACCAAGCTTATGTGGTGGGGATTTTGTTGCTGGTTATGGTGATGGGCTTTTTCACGGACATGTTCGGTGTGGCCATTGCTAACGGCCCGTTTTGGTTGGGCCTGGTGATTCCAGATGGGCCCCCTCTCGGTTCGACACTGGTGGACAGGAGTGAGACGATGATAACAGAGATTTTGATGCCATTTTCATTTGCTGTTATAGGTCTTTCCACTGATGTTGAAGCTATGATTATGGCGGGTTGGCAGTGGATGGCACCATTGTTTGCTATGGGTATAACTTGTTATGCGTCTAAATTCATAGCTACATTTGCTACTTCTATGTTTTTCCAAGTGCCATTCAGAGATGGTGTTGTGCTTAGCCTTGTTATGTGCCTCAAAGGTCAGGTGGAGCTTGTGCTTTTCATCCACTGGATGGACAAAAGGGTAAGAATCTAAACCTGAAATAATTCATATTCTTCCTGTTTGCTTCAGGAGATGTGACCCTAGTTCTATAACTTTTCCTAATCAGATGCCAGCTCTTTTTCTTATACATACAGATGGTTGGGATACCAGGATTCACGATGCTCGTGCTACTTATAACAATAGTGACTGCAATAGCCACACCTTTGATCAGCATCCTCTATGACCCAACAAGGCCATATATGGTTCACAAAAGAAGAACAATCCAGCACACCCCAACAACAGACGCCGAACTTCGAATAGTTCTCGTCATTTATGATGAAGATAGCACAGCAGGCCTCATCAATCTTCTGGAAGTCTCCAATCCAACAATAAGCTCCCCATTCTCGATCTTTGCCATTCGCCTCATCGAGCTTGTTGGCCGTGCTTCTCCTGTGTTTATAGACCATCAGAAGGAAGAAGACGAGGCTGACTTGAAATATGCAGTGTCTCAAACCATCCACAATGCCTTGAAACTGTATCAAGAAAGCAAAGGTGACTATGTCAAGCTCTTTAACTTCACAGCCATAGCACCAATCAGAACAATGTACCAAGATATTTGTGAGCTAGCACTTTTGAAAAGAGCCACACTTATGATCTTGCCATTTCACAAGGAATGTCTGGACACTCTTGGAGGTAAACTGACAGAAATGGTGAGAAGAGGGATTAGAAATGTCAACACAAATGTTCTAGCGCATTCGCCTTGCTCGGTTGCTGTTCTGGTTGATAAGGGTCACCTCAGACATCCACTCATGGCATTCCGGGGACACTCTGATCTGCACTTTGTGATGTTGTTTTTGGGAGGAGCAGACGCGAGGGAGGCTTTGTGTTTAGCTGATAGGATGGTTGGGAATCCTAAGGTGTTGTTAACCGTGATTCGGTTTCTTTCATACAATTTTGAAGGGGATATTGAGATGGAGAAGAAGATGGATGATGGGGTTGTGACATGGTTTTGGGTTAAGAATGAGAGGAATGATAGGGTTTCTTACAGAGAGGTGGTAGTGAAGAATGGTGCAGAGACAGTAGGAGCAATTCAAGCTTTGGATGATCATAATTGTGATGTTTGGATTGTGGGGAGGAAACAAGGGATCAATCCGGTTCTTCTTGAAGGGTTATCAAATTGGAGTGAGAATCAAGAATTGGGTATAATTGGGGACTTTCTTTCCTCTGATGATTTTGATGGCACTGGTTCTGTTTTAGTTGTACAGCAGCAAATTTTGAGAGGGCAAGAGGCAGGTAAAGGTGGAATAACAGGTGGCCTAAATATATGTTAGAGATGGTGAAGGATTTAAATGGTGGGTGTTCAAGTCCATTGGTGTGTATAGATTTTGTTGTAATGTCAATCTTGAGATGTTGAATTGATAGATCGAGTTTAGGGTCTAACTTCAGTGTGTAAAGTGATTTTGTTCATGTATACTTATTTATATATGGAGTGATTCTATCTGAAAACCTAAATGCTCAAACTCACATATATTGTATGTTTCTCACCGACATATATTACTACAGCCTATTATACACTCATACACATTCTCTAATTAAAAAAAAAAAAAATCTTACTCATACACTTAGTCTTAATTTTTTTTTTTTTTCATCCAAATAATCATTCCAATTCATTTTCTCAGTTAAAGGCCATAAAGAATATTTGGATGAAAAATCGTGACTTTAAGGATAATTCAGATTAAAATAAAATTATAAGGACTAAACATATATCGACTTTAAACCATAAAGACGGTACAATATTATATATATATATATTTTTTTTTTTAACTATGCATGTATTTAAGAGCAGTGTTCAAAATTGTGAAGCTAATACTAATAGGTTGTCGAGCCCAAATCAGACAAGACCACAGAGAGCCCAAAACTCTCCGCTTTCCCACGCCCTGTTCTTAGAACCAGCAGAGGAGTTTGAGCTGAACCACTCTAAACTAAGCTGACCCCAGAAAGCTTGCTACTTTCATCTCCCCCATTCGAAACCCATTCTTAACGTTCTTCTCCAGTATCCCCCTTTTCTATTCGAATTCCTAAACTCGCTTAAAGGAGACACCTTTACCCTCCGTCCACACCCACCATGGATGATGACGTGTCCGCCCCCTTCCGCCGGTCGTCGAGCCGGAATCGTAAGGTGGCTTCCAAAATGGCTGCCGCCCTTATGAGCACTGATAACCGCACCCAGGTAAAATAAAAACCAATTCTTTTTTTCTTTTTTTTGTTGTTGTGTGTTTTTAGAGCTGATGGGTTATGTTGTAGGCTGCTCTTGCTAGACTTGAAGCTTTGGAAAATGACAATGCTGGGTTGGAAACTGTGGAGGTCAATGACGACGATGAGGCTTCTCTTGATGATGAGGATCAAGGTTTGTTTTACAAAATATGAGTTGGTTCTTTTTGGATGTGTATGATTTTGCAGTCCATGATTTCAAGATATGTACTTGAAGCATTTTGGGTTGCTGGGTTATGCTGATGTGATGATTATTAGCTGTGTTTGAGATGGTATGTGAGAAAATGAGGGGTTTTCTGATTGACCCTCTTGTTGTGTTTTGAAATCTGTTCACTAAGTGGCTGCTTGAGGCAAATGTAGGTTAGTCGGAAGTGAGATTATCGATGTGTGCTGTTTGAATTTGGTTGAGGTGACTAGCCAAGCAGTTATGGGATTTGTGCTATTATTGTTGGTGATGTTGGAGGAAAAAGGAATAACAATTGAACTCCTGGTGCAGGATATATACAGAAGAAGCAGCCTAAAGGCACCAAGCGTAAAACCCGGCAGGCAAAAGCTCTTGAGGCCAGGAAGGCACCGAGGACATTCCTTGAGCTTTTACAAGAGGTAATGAGGAAATGCTGCCTGTATCTTCTTTGTTGGATTTGAATTGCCACTATTGGTTTTCTTACATAAATTTCCGCACAAAACAGGCAAATCTTGAATCTTTGCCGCCTCATGTCCCCTCCTATCTGAAGGCAGCAGTAGGACCTCCGAGCTCTACCTCCCGCCGCCATTTCTGCACTGTTTGTGGTTCGGCTACCAACTATACGTGTGTGAGGTGTGGTATGCGCTTCTGTTCGTGTCGTTGCCAGAATATCCATAATGATACTCGTTGTCAGAAATTTGTTGCCTGATCGGTGAGTGTCTTGAACCGACAAATTTTTCTAATTTTAGTGAAATTGGTTGCTGCTGGCTAGATAAATCTTGTTTCTGTTAAAAAAAAAAAAATGTTTGTATTTAGTTTGCCTGAGAAGTAGGTGTAACCATCATTTATCCAAATTATATATTAGTGCAAATGGTACTGAAAAGAAAGATGAAAGAAATGTGTTTGTCCAATTGTGATTATGAGTTTTACTGCAATCCAAGAAATTGCATCTCGTTACCCAGTACCATATGCCGCTGCATCATCTTGGCACCTTCTCATATCATATGCTTGATTCATACTCCATACTTTGGCTACTCCAAACTACTTTTAGCAAGCTATTTCCTGATTTTTGTTTTGTTTGTTTGCTTGTTGTTATCTGTGGTTCTACTTGACTATGTAAGCTGAGTCGACATGATTAGGAGCTCAAATAACCATAGGTACCTGACCATGTGGTAGCTAGATTGAGCTCATGTTTGTTTCTTTCGTGTTTTAAGGTATCAACTATGAGATATGCAAATTATGTCAAATCCGAAACTCTTTCCTTTAATCTTGAAAACAATTCATACACATGACAACTTAGCTACTTGCCGCAGCATTTTCCAATTCTAGAAAAGAAATCATAGAGAAATCCATGACATCAACTTCACCCAAACCAATACATAGTAAAACTACTAAGTTTGCAAGATGACAGTGAATCTTGCAATCGCAACTACTAAACCCACACGACTACTGATGTTCTGTTGATAACTTAGCATTGGGGTAGATCTGCTGGGGGAGGTATGACAGACTGCAGCGGTCCATTTCCATTCTCTACCACAAAAGCCATTGCCAAACCCAAGACGAGATGTGCATCCAAGTGACAGTGCATCAACCAGACACCTATTTTGTTTTTCAAGTCATGGTATTAAAATAGTGAATCTGAGCATGAACTAAGAAGAAAGCTTATTATTTAAAATTAGGAGTAAATACCTGGATTATCAGCCACAAATCGAATAGCTACCCATCCACCTGGATTTGTTCCAATGGTGTTCCTCAGTGGTGGGTCAATGAGGTTGAATTTGGCTGGGTCTGTTCTGGGGTTGAAGTTGCCAAATCCTGATCCAACCACATAGAAATGGTACCCATGAAGATGCATAGGATGGTCCTCAGTTGTGACAATACTTGTGTCCTGCAATACAATTTGTACACTAGAACCATACTTTAACTTGTAGAGCTTAGTTCCACGACTAGGTGTCCATAACCCCCGGCTCACGTTACCAGTATAATCAAATTGCACCGGAGGAACTGGCGGGAAGTCTGTGGTGAACACACCAGGTATACCATTATAGTAGGCTTGCATTAAGGATGTGGTTTTTGGGAATACAAAAGAAACATTGTTCATGCTAGCTGCAAAACGGGTATTGTTTGGTCCTTGACACCGTGGGCTGTTAGGAACTGTGCAGTTAATCAGTCCCAAACCTACAATGAAATATAGGTTCTCGTCGATCTGTGTAGGGATTTGGACCTGGGAAGGGCTTTTTATCTGAACACTAAATGCAGTTGCGGTTGCTGTATCATTGTAGGCCGGTAACGATGGCAGTACTGGAGCTGAAAATTTTGCTTTCTTTGAATCACAAGCAGCAGCAGACTTGTATTCAAGGATGGCAGTGGTGGTGGTGTTGTCGAAGGCTGCATTCTGAGCAGTCTGATAGGCACGTGCAGCAGCATAGTAGTGAGCAGGGGGTTGATCAGCCGTGAGTAGGACATCTGTAGTTTGGCCAGGTCCTAACATAATGACTCTCGTTGTGAAAGGTTTCGTGTAGGATGCATCAGCACTCACAACAGTTAATCTATGGTTGGCAATGGTGAAGAACAGTTCTTGATTGAGTGCAGAGTTGATGATTCTCAAGAGAATTGTCTCGCTGGATTCCACTGGGATTCTCACAGTTCCTGTAATGTATAATTTTGTTTATATTATCCACTTGATGTTACAGTCTAAAAAAGCACAAAGTAGGGAGTAATGGCAGACCTTGTTTGGAGCATCTATATAGATCACCAGGCTGACCATTTATGGTATATGCATCAGAGACATTGGGTGCTCCTCCTGTGAATTGTGCCAGCCTCTGGACATCTAGTGGGTTCCTGTCCCACCATTCACCTGTATTATAAGGAAAAGGAAGTGTTTTAGTTACCATGATACTCCAAACTCTTGGTAAGTCATTCTATGCATGTAGGTTTGTTAAAAAAGAAAAAGGGAAGCTTGAAAAACTGTCTTTGGGATATTACCGAGTAGAAGGGGAAATTCTTTCTTGGGCATTGAGAAGGGGTATGGAGTACCCAATCTAGGATAGATAATGAGAGCTCCATAGACAGTGGCTCTAAGCCATTTGCTGTGTGCATGCCACCACAAAGTGCCTTCTTGGTTTTGAATTGTGAAGCGGTATGTGTATGTAGCTCCTGGCTGGATGGGACATTGTGTGACATATTCAGGTCCGTCTGCCCATGGATTTCTTAGCTGCTTTAGTCCATGCCTGAAACAAAATTTGTTAGCAGAATGAAGATGACTGTGTAACTGCATTGGTTTTGAGAAGGTTATTGTTGTGACAAGTACCAGTGGATAGTGACATTGTATTTTGCTCTGTTTGTAACTTTGACAGCAAGAGAATCGCCATTTCTGACTTCCAAAGTTGGCCCTGGGAATTGGCCATTGACTGTAATTGTGTTGTGGGTTCTGCACAGCCTCTTCACTGGCTTCGCTTCAACCTATTTCAACCCACGCAAAGAGGAAAACCAAATGTTTATAACCAAGTCCATGTTATTCTGAAATAGTAAAAAGAAGGTATGATGAACTGAGAAAAGAAGAAGACATACAACAAATTCATGGTAGTGAGTTTCAGCAGCTGCAAAAGAAGCTAGGAGAGTCAGGAAGGCGAGAAGGCAAAGGAGGAGGCAACAGCTCAATGGCTTGAGAGTAAAGCTTGAAGCCCCCATTGCTTTCTGAGCTCTTTGTTGAATGAAGTTGATGGTAGTTGTGTGTTAGAAGACTATGGAGAGCAGCTATTTATACATTCTGGATTAAGCGGGAAATGGAACAATTATAGTTAATTCTTATTTCATTCTGTGATACTGCCTATGTAAATTAGGTTTTGAGTCAACAGGGATGCTATTTTCTTTTCTCATAGAACATATTAGTCCAACCATAAAGGGAATTTGGTGCACCCACTTGTTTAAACAATGGAGGTGTTCTGCTTAGTATTGTTAGAGGGAACTGGTATTCCCACTTCTTTTACATCTAAATTTGTTACATCTAATATTGTTAGAGGGTCATTACTCGTTAGTGTTTGTAGTGCCTTGGCTTATTAAGATTGTTCTGTATCTTCAAGTCTTCACCAAATTTACCAAAGAATAGAGATTGGCTCTACTCAGGGAGCAATTCGGAAACTCGAAAGGTACCATTAGGATCAATGCAACATGTACTGCATTTAAAATCACAATACACTTAGAGATGTTATCCATAATGTGATCATACTTCTGTCAATCCTGATTGTCTTGGTGTTAGACTATCATCTGTATTTGAGGATTCTCCCCAAATGCAAGTAAAAAGGTAATTTCTCTAAATTACAACACTTGTTAGCATTTGTGATTCTGTTACCAAGAATTTTAAGAGTTTAAAGTTCACTTCCAAGCTCACATTCCCTTTGTAGAACAGTTAAAGTGGGGTTGAAATTCTGTTTTGGTTTGGTAGAGGATGGAGAAGGAATATGTCTCTCTGCTTTAGTCGACTATTTCCCGTTATAAAATGATGCAACAAATACCACCCAAGCTTCCTGGACTTAACAACCTTGTTTCTTATGAAATAAACAGTACACTCCCTGATCAGCTCCACCATATCAACCAATTCCTTTCTCTTTTCCCTGTTTAAATTATTGAGGAATTTTCATTTTGTAGATCGTACAACACAGAGCTTTGAACATCAAGTCCATCTTCGGCCGAGGTGGCCGAGTCGTGGGATGGGGCTCTGATTATGAATCGGACGTGCCACACCACCCAATACTCTTCAGGTCTTCCTTGAACTATATCAGAATCTCCCCTACAATGCTGCTGTATAAATAATAATAGTCAGTTAATCAAAAGAGATGAAACAAATAAAATAGATTGATTCAGTTGGTGTAGTTTGAACAGCTTCACCAATATGAAAACAATGTGTTGTGTCGTCAAAATGTCTAGCATTGTTTGAAACACGAATCAAGGCACTGATTATGAGTTGCACTTCAGTACTAAATAATGCTTGAAATGAAGCAGGTTTGACAGGTCTACTATCCAAACCTTCGTTATAACAAGATGATCCATCAATGGTACTTGCAGCCAATTGTTAAGGTGCTTCTAATGAATTAGGTGGCCTCTGCCAACTAACTCCGCAGTCCACAGACATGAAACAGATCGAAATATTTTGATTCCTGTATTGAAGCTAGGAAAATCACATCTGTACTAATCAACAATGTTCTCCTTCGTATTCCTTGTATTATGAAAGAGACATTAGACATTTGCAAACAAAACTGGAATTCAATCAGCAAAATGGGATGATACACTGTAAATACAAAAGTTACAAGCCTCTGTAAAGATGAAACACACCAAGAGCCGAAGGAAGTAAAGAGAAGTGATTGCTATGTTACAAAACAGAATTTAAGGCAAAAACTGCAAACAGGAGCAGCAGCCAAGCGCAACAAACCCTGCCTGCATAAAACGGCAAGGAAACTCCCCAGATAATGGGGATTGAAAAACAAAACAAATAAAAAATGGCAACTTGGAAAAACAAGTCTTCTCTTGTGAGATGCTGGATCACAGATAATGGGCAAAGTTGGAAGTACAGAACCAGCACAAACAGCAGATGAAATTTCAAAATCACTCTTTAGGCTTGAGCTATCTGCTGTTTCAATGCCTGAAACAACTTTGATTTCGAATCACAAATTTGGAGAAACTCAGACAGTACTGTACACTTCCCTGCAACTATCTTCCTTCCAACATCAACATGACTCCAAGACTTCAATGATTGGGAAATTCTATCACCAAGATCTGTCTCATTTATTGATGACGTAAAAGTTCCTATAATCTGGAAAACCTGTCCAGGTCCCTCCATTTGTTCTTTTTTCTGCAAGGAGGAAAGTAAGGTCTCCAAATTTTCATCCTCTGGCCTGTTGATCTGTTCTTTTAACCATTTCCTAACCTTTTCTAATGTATTGCATAAAGACACGACTGAATCACGGAGAAGAGATAGACATGATTGATCTGCAAATCCAGCTTTCTTCTTCTTCTTTCCCGACGGAAAAGATGAACGAATGCAAGATTGAATTACAAGACCATGCCACGCCAATGATTCTGTAACTAACTGTATCAGAATTGGAAGATCAACCCACGGAGAGGTAATTAGAGTCTCCATAGAGCTAACTATATCTGAAACATACTTCTCCACTAGAGAATCCGCACAACGCCATGCTCGGGACAGACCTCCTTCTCCATTTGCCAGCCCAATCTCATGGGAACTCAAGTTCCATGCATTCACAAACACAGAAAAGTTTATCCAGTCGATCAAGTCCGAACCAAAGACCTGCAAAAAATGCTAACGTTATTATTCCCATAACCTTGCCCATAGGTTTGCCTTATGGACATACATTGGTTTAACTCTTCCAAGATTTATTTCTAGTAAACCTTCACAAGTACCAAAAAGTAACCAAATGTGTAAAGTGAGATTGGTGATGCAATAATACCTCAAAAGACTTCTGGCCACCAGAAACTCCCAAGACTACTTCTATTGCATCAGTAAATGAATAGCCCAACATCTTTGCATATCGCTCTAGCAAAATTTTCAGCTCTGAGGAGATTTTAGGGTCAGATGCTGATCCATTGATTTCCAGATTTTCCTTGAGTGAAGTTGAAGCACTCTGTATGGACAGATAAATCAACCGAGGAAGAAGAGATTTCCTCTCAATCATGCTCCGTACATTTGCTTCCCTTTCTGTCATCTAAATTTCATACCAGCAGAGGCAATTGTAAAGTTAAGAGAGTACCTTCATGGAATCATCCAAATATGGTAATTTATTTATTGAGAAATTACAGGATGGAATTTCATACCGAGTTCTCTCTGGGATAGTAGGATACTCCTTCATAAGGACCTGACATGATTCATAACTTTCAAATCAGCTCAGGAAACTATTAGCTAACATAATCTGAAGAGTAACACTTCAAAATTGTAGAAATTAATGCAGAGGTTGAAAAAAACTTCAATAAAAATTTAAATGTGGAGAGATAATAACTGCCCTTCAAGAATTTGGACTACATCAGCCTTTAAACACCACAGATCAACATACATTTTGTACATTGCCTTAAAGATTAACAAACCTTTTGTACATTGCCTTAACATGCCATGTGATAATGTTGGTCATATTTTATCTAGCAAGGTGAATATCACTTACAGCCGAAGTGACAGCTATGGTTTACAGTTTAGGTTTCGGAATAAAAAAATTGCATGTTTACCAACCTAAAAGATAGTTTCTTTCGGAAGTTGGTGCCCACCAGGGACGTGACTGCAAATCTTCATTAAAGGTCAATGACTTGGATCCAATCTCATTTGAGAGTTCAACAAAGTGAATACCACATTTCAAGCTTCCAAGAACCGCCTACAAAAATCAAGATATACTATTAAACCAGAAATATTATAATCCAAACAGTTTTCTGTCCTATCAAAGCAGAGCGCATCCACTGCAAAATATAGAATCACAGATTACCTCTTCCTCTTCAATGTTTTCTGCATTCTGCTTTAACTGGAGAATGGGTCCTTCAACCCTTGCCACTAGATACTGATTAGATTGTTGTAATCGCTCTTTAAACTGCACAAATTCAATTACCTGCAATAATAAAAAGAAGTGTCATAATTATATTAGTCTTTGCAAGCAAGATGATCACTCCTTCCCTTTGTGTGCGCAAGACAATTAAAACTCCTGAAACCTAGTTGGTTGCATAATATATGACCAGAGTTTTGCCAACCACATCATCAGGTGCAAGATTAGACTCAACAAAAGAAAGTATGCAGGTTTTATGTGCAACATACACAACAGATATTTGTTAAAATAAAAGAAAACATACGTCAAGTGCAACCTAGAATTATGTTGTGTATAATTAACAATCACATTGAATATGAATGAAGAAACATGCATTAACATATATTATAACGTACTTTTGAGTAATTTCTATGGCGGTAGGCAAGAAATGTGAGATCCGCTGATTCTCTCAAATGGTCATCCATAAACTTGAGATAATCCTTTAGCAGATTATTTAAATCTACCCAGAGGGGAGACACCAGCATCTGGGGTAAAATGTGGTGTGATACAGTTTCCATCAAGATATTTTTAACATCAAGTGATTTGAACCTAAACAGGAAACATAAGAAAAGGTAAGGCATGGACACAAATTTAGCAAATGCAACGAAAAAAAATTAAGGCCAGTTTTAGCCATTAAACGGCAAGCGATTCTCTTGACATTCTTGAATCAAAAAGACATTTTAATATCACCCAATGTAATCAAGTGTTATATTAGAATTATTTACCATTCATATGCTAGAGAAAGGGCACCGAAGTGGGAATACAAATGCAGCAACAAGATCTTGTACTGCCATACATGTCTGCCAAACAAAGTGTATTAACCAAATGTTATAAAGAGAATAGAATAAAATGGCTAAAGCAAGCTATACGTTGCTTAGACTGAGCTTATAAGTTCATAAGTATCTAAAACAACAAGTAATTATTACAGATGATTTCCTATTGCTTGCATGCCTGGGGCAAACACACAAATTTTATTCTATTAAAACAAAGCCATGCATAGGCAAAGAATAACAAAAAGAACAAAATGACAAATAAAACAGGCAAAGCCCTCACCTTCGAATAGTCAAGCCAAACTCCAACAACATGATTGCCTCAACAAAGTAACCAACATTCCTGGTGCGCCAGTATAACTATACAGAAAAGCAATATTAGTCTTGGACTGGCGTCAATAAAAACATATTTATCACTGAAAACTGAAAAGTAAAAACTTGCAGACTGAAAATGAAGATACACAAAGCCAAGAAAAAAATGGCATGGACATGAAACAAGGTAAAATCGATACACATACCTGAATCAACACATTGCAAGCTAATGATAGCAACTCTTCCCCGTGCATACTCTCTTGAGAATCCAAGTCCTTTGAAAGTGGTAGGTTTTTACAGTACATCTCAACCATCTGCACAACAGAGCCCTCAAGTTCTGAGGAATAAGAGCTGAAGTTAATAAAGTACATCTCAAATAGAGGGCTCATTACAACAGCTTACTGTCATCACAAGGAAGAGGAAATAGCTCCACTACCACAAAAAAGGAAGAAAAAATGATCAAGGACAAAATTAAGACCGTACCAGGAGAAAATGAAAATTTGCAGAAGAGCGAGTATTAAATGAAATGATCATAAACATAGAACCTTAACACCAGCTACCAGGTTCACAATTGTTATCTCTAGGTTATATTAGATATCAATTAACTAAATTTACTAACATATCCACAATGTAAGTATATCAGGGAAGTTTTTTTTTTCCTACATATGTATAAAACAATGAATTAATCAAGCAAAGGAAACCAGTTGAAGCAACATTAGCATCATAAGATGGAGTTGAAGATATCTATCAAACGCAACAGTCAAGAGACTCACCAACGACAGTAAGCTTGGACATGTTTCCGATCAGTTCTTGAATTTTAAAGAGTGTTATTGATTGCCCAAGTACTTTAGCTGGCACAGCTGAAATGGAGGCAGAACTTTCCTTTAACTTGCCCAGGAGTTCTGCCTTCTTATCAGGAGTCAAGACTTCAAGAAACATCTCAACATCAGAACTGAAGCAGGCCAGGTGACCAAACCTGTGTTTGTGAAAATAAATTACATACTGTAAATGCATTTGTGATTTCTAATATAAAGACACCAAAAGGTATACGATTTATATGATTTTGGCATTCCACTTGTCAGTAGTTAAAGTGCAGTGCAAGTGTTAAAATATGAGGAAATGTGGACTGCCAAAATCACTCCCCCTTGACAAAAAAGCAATAGTATTTATCATCATAAATTAAACTTGTAAAAATCTGAAAAGCTGAAGTTATATGAATCCAATAGCTTGGTTAAATTTGATCATTATACCAAGCCATTATCGACACTGGAGGTAAGAGTAACAAATGAGTATTTATTCACATAATAAAAGGAAAAATTAAAAAACTATTGCTTCAGAAAAGAAAGAAGAAAGAAAAACAGAGAATCTGGGAGTGGTAATATACCCATGAAAGTATTGGATTAGAGCCTCCATTAACTTGACATCATCGCCCTTGCCATATAAGCACTTCCTCCTTTCAATTTCAATATGTGCCAAGTATGGACACCTTGCAAAATTATTGCCTGTATTTCCTTGCAACTTTTGTACAAAGTCAGATGCACTAGACATACGAGAATCAAACTGCATTTCAATTGAAACAATAAAAAACAAAAAGTCAATTTCTTAGGAAATCTCTGATCAAGATATGGAAATGATAACAAGGAAACACATAAAGCCAATGCAATTAAAGCGTGAATATGCACAACTTTAATTTTCATTGGTAGAGAAAAAAATAAATATAAAATGAAAGCAAGTGTAATTTGTACCACTTCATCTGTCAAGTTTGAAATCTTGCACTCAACAAATTTCGGAGGATGAATTGGATCCGTTGTAGCCCTATCGCACCAGTTGCTGTCATCATCCAGCAAACAGCCTAGATAATGTAGGAAACATTCCCAATCATCAGGACTGCCAAATGAAAGAAACAATATCAAAGGCTGAAATTAGTAAGTGCTAATAAACTGATTAGAAATGGACATCAAGGCTCTGGATCAAAGCAATCAATATATGAATCACTTAGGAAACCAGCAGATAACTAGAAATATAAGTCAATGTCCCGATGCAGTATTACTGAAGCAGTACCTACTGATGCCGTAACAAATGTCGTAAATGAGGATAAAACATCTTATCTATGACCACTAACAAAGAAAGTATAAAATACTGATGAATAAGGAACAAGGGAGGGTAATGCCTTCCATACACACTTAGCATCACTAGCCGGAGAGAAATGCGTAGAATCCAAATCAAGCGGTTTTGATAAAGCAAAAACTCAAAATACACAATCCAGTCTGCACATTATCAACACCCTCCATATGGGCCCATATAGGCCAATTCAAGCCTATATTAGCTATGGACTACTAAAGAGAAGATTATGTTTACTACGGAGGATGATTTCCATGCATACCATAATTCCAGAATCTTTTGAAATATATTGGCAGCGGCAGCGTAGTCACACACCCGAGCAAGCAGCCTCCCCTGTCAACTTAAAGTGAAAGTGGACAAGTTGATGAGAAGAAAACATGTGAAGGCAGTAACTATAAGACTTAAAATGAACAAGCTCAATTTCTTCATACTAAATTGACAAGGGATAGTGTGTGTGTGTGTGTGTGTGTCATAAATCTTCACTAAACGATGCACAATATGAACTTCTATAAATTATAATGGGAATTTAAGGTTCATGTGTATGTAAATATAAAGAGGCTATTTCGTTAAAGCACACTTGATAATTATACTGATATATTCGTTTTGCAAATGAAAGCTAAACCAATTTTAATATTTCAAGTTTTATAGAAATTATGTTTGTTCCAAGTAATCCAAAGTTTCGATTCTCGAACATCTTATATAATGACAAATGTATCATTCTAGTGATTATGGAGCTGCTGGCTTACAAGCTTGTTTCCTACGGATTTTGCTTGAAACTTGAAGGACAACGAAAATAGAAAAAGTAATACCAGACGTACTTTTTATATTCAGGATTAGCATCCAACAAACATTTGAATAGTTTGTTATATTGATGCACGAAAGACTAGTTGTTGTAATTCAGTTGATGATGTGATAAAAAAAAATACACACACACAGATATATATATATAGAAAATTGTGTGTGTATGTTCTGAGATATGTCCTACCTTCCGTCTTTCACTTTGAATGTTCTCTTGAAAGAAACTTTAATCTGATAACGATAATGGATGACTATGGGGTGTGGACATACTTATATTTACACTACATAAGTATTTAGATTCAAGAACAATCTATTGATTATCATTTAAATTAACATTGAAGCTTCAGAAAGTACCTGTATACGTAGCTTATCAACTTCAACCAGTAAAAGCGATCCCAATTTACCGGAGAGAATCTCCAAAGCATCCCCAAATTTTGCTTGTTGTTCCAATATGGAAATATAGACCATGAGAGCTGAGGCATATTCCAAGCTTTTAGAACAATAATATTTTATACAGAGCAAAAGTAATATTTGAGATAGGCAATGGTTTATAGTGATAGAAAACATGTATACCTTCAGGCTCATGCAAGCTATGGGAGGCAACATGCTTCTTTACTAAGCCTTCAGCCAAGAGTAACAGCTTTTCTCCTCCGTTTCCACAAAACACCTATACGAATTTCAATGCCGATAAAAATAAGCTAATATATAACTATTTTTCTTTTTCTTCTTTCCCTTTGCTTAACAAGAATCATTCTGAAATACATCAGATAAGAATTCCACTAATAAGAACTAATAAGATTTTTTTTTGATCGAATGTCTTCTACAATTAATAAGAATTTCACAAGAAAAGTAATTGTTGGAAATTTACTTAGACTACTAGAATTAATAATTTAATATTACGACTTGGAACCCTAAGTATCAAACTCTACTCCCGCCCCTGGGTTTTTCAGGTTTTTAGTAAAACCGAAAATTGCATTCAAAGTAGGACCAAAATACCATACACAAAAAGAAAAACGTGACGACAGGCAAGCCTTACCTGTAACTGAATGCTACACACTGCCCAGAGCAAGAACCTCTCCTCGCCAACAAGTTTGTACATTCTTATGGCTGTCTGCCATAGACGGATAAACACATAGCAAACACTCATAATTCAACCTCCAAAAACAAAGATAACAGCTATCGTATTAAACGAAGCAAACCTGTTGCTGCTTGACAAACGAGTATTCTCGAACGTAGCAGTTGAATAGCCCCATCATCAGCTCCAAATTGCTCGGAAATTTACCGCAAGCATATTCGTAACAGTTGGTAGCCATTTCCACTGGTAACAACGAGAACACATAAGCCATTTCACAATGTGGTGCCTTCCGAAACAGACCAAGCCACAGAAACAGAGACACTTACAGTGATCGAGGCGTTGGAAGACGATTTGCAACGTGCTGAGAGTGAGATCGTCCATCAAAACGGAGTCGTTTTTGTGCAAATGCTCCTTGGCGTTGAGGCAAAGCGACAATGCCTCTTCCGATTTCCCCATCCTCTCCAGGATGAGAGCTTTAAGCGCCTGCAGGAATCAGAGAGTGAAAATCTTTAAAGCTCAAACGCAAAACGACGTTGGATTAAGGAGAGAGAGAGAGAGAGAGAGAGAGAGAGAGAGAGAGAGAGAGAGTAGTAGTAGTAGTA
>NC_020493.1:20950405-21006356 GCF_000184155.1 Fragaria vesca subsp. vesca | reverse complement strand
GAGAGAGAGAGAGAATTGATGAGTTACCAGGCAGTAAGGGGAATTGGGGAACTTGGAGAGGAGAGCGGTGACGAGCTTGAGAGCGTTCTTGAACTGGCGAGAATCGATGGCGTCCCAAATGGGGCGGACTCGCCGCTCCGGTATGCCGCCGGCCAACCCGAACTTGGACGCCATGGGAGGTTTCGGTTTAGGGTTGGTGAAGGTTGGAAGAGATAGAGAGAGAAGTGAGCTTGGGATACACTGAGGAAGAAGAAAGTAGACGAAAACCTAATTGGAGGCTCCGTTTGGATTATGGACCAAAACCCGAAGACAGGATGAAGGCTCATCAGCCCAAAAACAACAGAAACTAAGCCCAATCCATATTGTGTTTAGATAAAGTAATTTCAATTTCCATAGAAATTTTAAAATCATGAGAATTACAAATCTATAAATATAAAATAAGAATTTCATTGTTTGGATTTCATGATATCAGAGTTTTAAAATGACAAGAATTTGTTTTTAGACTAATCTCAATTGAGAATTGACAAATGACACATATTTTGTGAGGAATTCAAGTCAGGAATTTAAGCTTCCAAATTCCATGATTATTTTTCTGTGAAAAATACTAATTCCACGAGATAAAAATCCAAACGGGAGAAACAGTTCTAAGAAATTGGGAATTCGTTATTTTTTATTAAAGTGTTCTAAATAGAGGCCCCCAGCCTTTTTAGGCAGCGCTTAGGCACTTCAAGTAATCTCTCGATTCTAGTAGTATCTAACGAGTTTTCAAACCTTGGTTATATGCAGTGTTCTAAAACAAGGTAACTCAACCAATTTAAACGACGCGTAAGTTTCCAAGCTCGTCTTTTGTCCTAGTAACACTTATCGAGTTTTCGAACCTTGCTTAAAATAGATTTCTCTGTCAGTACATTAGTATATCAGTACATCAAGTAGATTAATTAGTTTAAAATGTTGAGTAAATTTATGGATTGATAGAATTTGAGAGATTGTTTTACCCTTGTATTGACATGGGTAACTATTTAACAAATTTCTTTTTGATACGATAAACACAATATTTTAAAAGGTTGTTTTTAGGTTCATAGGCTAATATGCATCCTTAATATGTCAAAACGATTATTCTTTCATGACCATCGTAAATAGACGTAAAGTTTAGACTATATTGTTTGAAACTTTAAATTAAGCTCGTATCAACTCGATCACATGTTTTCACCACGCGACGTACAAACTTAATTTTACTCGATTGAACATGTCGATCTCGCTGGTGTCTGAAAATTAATCAAACAAACAATATGATCCCGAAGAGCATATCTTCTCTATCAGCAGCAGGTGAATCACTACGCAGTAACATGGATCTTTACGTGCCCAATACTTCTAACCAGATTCAAACCCTGAACAAAGTCTGTCAAAGCTACCGATCCTATAGATTCCAAGCCAAGTAAACCAAAACAAGCCAAAGCTAATCCAATCCCACAGGCCCCCAAGATCCAACTAACTAAAACCCATCGCGTTTTTCTCGTCTTTACTAAATCCATGTGACTCAACTCTTCCTCCTTTAATCTTCTTCGTCTTCTCCAGCTAGGCCTGTCACACCAGTCAGTCTTCTCCTTCTTCTTCCTCACACTTCAACTCCACGAATGCTTCAATCTCCGATTACTATAATCAATTGCTGGTTTTCTTGATACTAATTTCGATTTCTTGAGCTGGTGAAATAAACACCATCACCATGATGGGCTCCGAGAACCACCAGGACCATCAGTACGGTGGCTCGAAAGACGAGATGGAGAGTCTCGTCCTCGACGACACGCCGTTGAACAACGGCGGTGCCACTAAATCGTCGTCGTATGCCAATTACCGCAGCGCCATGTCGTCGCTCTCCGACACGCACCACCCGCTCGCGTCCCCAATCGACGCCGCTACTGCGGCGGATTCCGATCCCCTTCTGACGGCTCCACTGCCGTTCCGAGATCTCCGAAACCCTAACGGCGCCGACTCGTACGTCGACCAGCCGTCCTACGCCGACGTGGTGTTCAGTCCGTTGGACGGCGAGACGATCGGCGAAATCAACGGCGTCGAGAGCCCGAGCAAGAGCTCCGACCATTCCAGCTCGTACTCGCTTTCGCGATCTCCGTCGTCGAGCTCGGACTATATCAAAATCACGGTGTCGAATCCTCAGAAGGAGCAGGAGTCCACGAATTCTGTTATTCCCGGAGGAAACACTTACGTCACGTATCTGATCACGACGAGGACGAACATTCCCGAGTTCGGCGGATCGGAATTCGGCGTCCGGCGGCGGTTTCGGGACGTGGTGACGTTATCGGACCGGCTGGCGGAGGCGTACAGAGGGTTCTTCATTCCGCCGCGGCCGGATAAGAACGTTGTGGAGAGCCAGGTGATGCAGAAGCAAGAGTTTGTTGAGCAGAGAAGAGTGGCATTGGAGAAGTACTTGAGGCGGTTAGCGGCTCACCCTGTGATTAAGAAGAGTGATGAGTTGAAGGTGTTTCTGCAAGTTCAGGGGAGGTTTCCGCTGCCGATGACTACTGATGTTGCTTCTAGAATGCTGGATGGGGCGGCTAAGCTGCCGAAGCAGTTGTTTGGTGAGAGTGCCCCGGTGGCTCCACACGAGGTGGTTCAGCCGGCGAAAGGTGGGAGGGACTTGCTGAGGCTGTTTAAGGAGCTGAAGCAGTCAGTGGCTAATGACTGGGGAGGTTCGAAGCCGCTGGTGGGGGAGGAGGATAAGGAGTTTATGGAAAAGAAAGACCACATGCAGGAGCTCGAGCAACAACTCAGCAATGCATCACAGCAGGTAATGAATACTGAATCGAAAAGTATCTAATTGCTTGTTGTATCTGTCAGTTTAGACTTTAAAGTGATTAGTAAATTGGATTTTCATGTTGTGGTTTATAGGCTGAATCACTTGTAAAAGCTCAACAAGACATGGGAGAGACTATGGGAGAGTTAGGACTAGCATTTATAAAACTGACCAAATTTGAGAATGAGGAGGCCTTGTTCAACTCTCAAAGAATACGAGCTGCTGACATGAAGAATGTAGCAACTGCTGCTGTAAAAGCCAGCCGATACTATCGAGAATTGAACTCTCAGACTGTCAAACATTTGGTAAGTTGTGCCCTTCATTTTTCATTACGTTTCCAACTGTGAACGTTAATTTGGTTATATTCTTTATGTATGGATTGCTTATCAATGGGTATAGGAAGCTGAGTATTAGATTGAAATCAGTCACCTTAGTAATGATTATTTATAAAATATTTCCAGGATACATTCCATGAGTATCTTGGGCTAATGTTATCCGTCAATGGTGCATTCTCGGATCGATCTAGTGCTTTATTGACAGTTCAGACTCTTCTATCAGAATTGGATTCATTGCAGTCAAGGGCTGAAAGACTTGAAGTTGCATCAAACAAAATATTTGGTGGTGACAAATCAAGGACTCGCAAACTAGAGGAGTTAAATGAAACCATAAGAGCTACCGAGGATGCGAAGAATGTAGCAATCAGAGAATATGAAAGAATTAAGGTACGAATTCCTTTAAATTTTCTGATTAAGTGCACATTCCTGTGTCTTAAATCTTAGTTGGTTAGAAAACCTTACAATATTTATCTAAGCTTCTATCTAAATGTTTTTGAATCCCAACTAGTTGAGTGTTTTGTGTCACCCTTGTTTTAGTTCCGTCACATCTGAGTCATAGTTGTCCAGTTCTTGCAGTGCCTTCATGGTTCCTAATCAGAGGATCTGCTGTTACGTATAGCTTTCACAGTTATATTCATATACCTGCATTCTCGACCAATTAGTGTGATAAACCTCTTTCATCCAAAGGAATTACCCCAATCATGATTAGAATTATTATTAACTTCTACCATTGAAGTAAACAAAAATAGTGCTCTTCATCTTAATTTCTCATTGCAAAGAAATCTGAATAGAGTGACACAAGTCTTTTTGGATGTGTGATACATTAATTTCAGCTTTAAGTCATGAATGCATCTTTTTGATCACCTTTGTGGCTTTGTGATAATTATGTATTTGACATGTACTTTATACATTGTGAATAATGTTACAATTACAATTTATTTGCAATCTACCCTGTTGCTGGGTTTGAACGGTCTCCGAATATATTTTCACCACAACTTAGAGTTGATTGATTTTGTGATGAAATGTAGGAAAACAACAGAAGTGAACTTGAAAGGCTTGACAGCGAGAGGCATGCCGACTTCTTGAACATGTTGAAGGGGTTTGTGCATAATCAGGTACTTAATGATTGTGCTCCTGATGACTTGGAATGGTTCTGATTACCCAAAACATCTATGTTCCATTCTTTCCATAGTCTGCATATGTACTAATTAATAATGCTTCCATGAGTTTGTCTAGGATTATGGCTTAGAAAATGAACCTACCCTGCTAGATAGAAATTTAGCCAGAATTTTGAAAATTTTCTTTCGCTTGTCTATTTGCCTTTCATAGTGACTATTGAGAATTAATTGTAGTTGCCATTGTGGAAATCTGAACCAATGTTTTGATTAATCACATCAGTAATATAACTTGTAGGTTACTTGGCCAAGAGTTGATTTGTTGTTGGGACTGACTGGTACATGTGAATTCTTTGGGACATTTTTTGTCTGTTCTGTACTGACAATTAATTACCTCAGCCCTCCCCTATAGGTGCTCCCCCCAACCCCACCCCCCACCCAAAAAAAAAGGGAATCAAACTCTATAGGTGTTTCATAAAATTTGGACAGTCTAATACTGACCTTCCTGTCACTTCATAAAAAGTTTGAGATCTTTGCTGATGTTGCTTGCTCTTTCTATTTTCGCGCGAGTCAAGTAGTGAGCTACTAAGCAAATAAATTAAATTGAAATTTATTTAACCTTAATCTTTGTAACAATATGGTAGTGACTAATGAGACTAACTTGACAGTAATTTTGTTCTTCCCCTGTTCACTATTTGCTGCTTTAATTTTTTTTTCTTCCATTTATCATATCTGGGGGAGATGAAGGGGTTGTGGGATGTGTAAGCAAAGATAAAGTATGTTTTTGTGCTTCTACATGTTTAAGTGACCTAAGTGTTGCGGTGCTTTAATTGATTATATATTGATACTTATCATTATCCTCATTGTTCATTTTCCATCCATCCTAAAGCGTAACACATCATCTTGTTGTCTGATCAATAGGTGGGATATGCCGAGAAAATAGCAAACGTGTGGTCCAAGGTCGCCGAGGAGACTAGTTCGTACGCAAGAGAGAGCTCTTGAACCCCTCTGGCTGTAAATCAAGTTTTCGCCTTTTCTTTCTTTCCTTTAGATTTAATTGATACCACTTGAAAGGAAAATTCCATTACATTCATAAGAAATAACCAAAAAAAAAAAAGGGAGCCGTTGATGGTTCATAAGTTTATGTTTCCCAAGGTTGTATCTTTTACATAGTTAATTACACGCTTTTAGAGTTCATACTGTAAATTGGTGCTTCTTATTTGATATTTGGTACTTCTAATCTGCCTGATTGTGGAAAATGGGCTGGTATGGGAATGAATTTGTGGTGGGATATCTTTGTTCATAGAATGAGTGTGCTTCAATTGTTTGGTAACTTTCTTCTCATGCTTTAAGATGGCCAGTTGGGCTTTGCATCCCTTTGGAGTCTCTTCATTATGTAACTACTTAGAAGTGGGAACATTCAAACTGATTGTTTTGTTTTTTGTTTTGTTTTTTTTTTTTTGTGTGTGAAGAACATTCAAACTGATTGCTCTGTTTCATTTGCATGATTAAGGACAGAAACTACAAAATCATGTTGATGTCTCTTTTGATGGAAAATTCATTGACTTGATTATTCATCATGCAAGTTTAATATTGAGCTTCTCCAAGTGAAGGAAAGTACTTGTTTTGAAGTTTTGAAATGATCACTCAGCCTCATGCCCCATTGCCCCTCGTTAACACAAGAGCCTGTAATCAGAGCAGTAAACTTCAAACCATTCACCATTCACCTTCATACCAACACGACCTTGTCGGTACTACCTAGTCGGTTTTCTGTTCATTTTCGGATACAAACGAGGTCAAAAATGGGAGCAGGGGGTTTGGGCAAAAGTATAAACACTATATGAACTTCTCCTATTTGAGTTAGGGGCCCTTAAGAACTTCCATTACAACATAACAGAAACAACTAGATTGAGTCATGAACAAACTAATGGCTATGGTTTGACAAAAACAAATGTACCAATCAATGAATTTCCAATAATATTCTCAGCATTACAAAATCCTCCAATAATAACTCAACAAAATATGAAAAATAAAAAAATTGGATCTAGATCCTCTCTTTTCCTTTTAATCAACTAGTAGTCCTCACCCACCGGAGTATGATATACTCTGTACACCTTCCCAGATTCCGAATATCACAGCCCTAGGCTAGACACGTGACATCATGCTGGCGCCAGCAGAAGAAGCAGCCCCACTGAACATGGAAGCGAATCCAGAGCCCAACGGCTGCGATTCGTCCAAGAACAGATCCTCCGGATCCCTAAACGCGCCGTGAGCAGAGACGATCCCAACCCCAACCATCACCGCCGTTATGAGCAGCGACAACACGCTCGTCACCAAGATCGCGACCAGCGTCACCAGGCCCAGCCCAAACAGCACCTGCGTGTCGGAGTAGGCCCGGCCCAAGATCACGAGCGGCTGATCCGACTGGCGGTGCGAGTAGAGGAAGATCCACGCGGCGGCGAGGCCGACTAGGGTGAGGAGAGTGAAGGGGTGGGAGAGGAGCGAGTAGGCGAGCACGGCGGCGAGTACGATCAGGTAGTTGACGCGGAAGTAGGCGGCGTTCTTCCTCACGCGCGAGGCCGCGTCGGAGAAGGAGACCGGCCGGGAGAAGGCGGTGCGGTCGACGAGCTCGGCCCAGGGACGGCGGTTGGCGAGCGCGTGGCGGGAGAGGCCGGAGAGGCGCGTGAGGATGGATCGGAACGACGGGAGAGGAAATGAGGGCTCCTGGGTGGATTGCTGCGAGGACATTGGGATCGAGGAGGACGAGGACATGGGTGGAATTAGGGGAGAAGATCGGGGATTCGATTGGGAGAAATATTTGGGGCTGAAAATTGGGAGACTTGACGGAGAAAAAGAATCTTGGAAATTATGGGTTGGAGTCGAGGAGAAGATGAGTGAGGAGGTTTTATATGGAGAGGGGGTTGAGGATCAGGAACCGTTGATTGTGGAATCGACGGTGATTATTAAAAGTGATGAGGTTTTAAGCATGTGATGTGCTTTGCTTGTGGAATGGGAATGAGATGCCGAAGGAAACGGCGGCGTATTGGTGGGATAAAGCAGAGTCTAAATTGGAGGGTTTATTATTTTATTAGGGTATGATTCGATCGTGTGGACGCATTAGATCTCGGCCACGGGCACAGATAGTGTTAGTGCCTCACACACGTTCTGGGTTTCTTCGACTTGGATTTGATTACTTAGAAATTAGAATGCCATCGTTTCACGAGGGTGGTTTTGGCGGGTCGATATCCAATTTTCGCGGGTCATTTTGAGCATTTACACAACCCAAATAAAGTACCACACATTACTAAAAAAAAAAAACAAAAGGTCCAACCCAACCCAAGGATCGTATGACCCGAAATAAAAGAAAAATAAAAAAAAGGTTATTTGCCCTATGTTTGAGGCGTCGGTCGGTAAGTTCATTCATATATAAAGTACATACTATTATTGACCAAAATAAATAAATAAAATACATACTATTGAGATGTCACGTAATAAATAGTTGTAAATCTAGAAGGATCCTACTCATCTTACTGCGCAATTGTATGTTTGGTCGCTGACTTCATTCTCATTGGTTGGGTGGTGTTCGAAGTGGAGGTCGATGGAGGTTGTGGTCATCGGTTTCATTTTAGTCAGTGGTTCCAGGCGTTTCCCTCCTTGCTCTTATAGATCGAGATGGTGGTGCAGGCAATGACATGTTTAGGCAAGTCGGCAGGGTTCACGGATGTTGGTGGGTGCTTGGCCTCATTCGGCCCTCCATGATGTTGGTTGCGGGATGGGGATTGGCTTGGGTTGGGCCTAATCTAATGAGCTTTTTAATCTAGTTTTCTAGGTTTTTAATCTATCACTAAAGAACCTTAGACAACCTCTTGTGCACATTTGGTACCCATGACGATCTAAGTCACTCTATTTTTAATACTTGGCGTGCTTGAGTAGACTTACTCAATACTACTTTGGACCATGTTTGGTGAGCAGTATTACGTAGGACTGTTTCACAATCACCAAAATTGCATCCATATTAAAACACTCATAAAAAGCTTGCAGCACCCAGACTTATGAGACCCAAACTATATCCAGATCAAAACATCTTTGCAATACCCATAACCTATTTGACCAAAAAGCTAGAACCAGTCGGCGACGGAGACTAAAGGTTTCGAAGAAGAACGATCTTGGTCGCCGGAAAAGGCAACACAAATTCGAACTCATAAGAGAGAAAGAAGAGGGAAAAAAAAGAGGGCAAAAAAGCTTTAAGCAAAGAAGAGCAAGATGAAAGCAGATGGAACTGAGAATAAGAAGAATGGTGGGTTTCAAGTGGGCAAGAAGATTGAAGACAAAAATGACCGTGTTTGCAAAGGCTAAAGCTACCCAAGCGATGGAGGTGGACAAGTGAGGAGGAGGAAGATTTCTACAAATGCAGAAAACCAAATTTCTTCAAACCCATATTTTATGTCAATTAATCTTCAAACTCAAATTTTTTGAAATGGAGAAACCCACATTTCTCATCCACGTTGTCCGCCTCATTACCCAAAATGCAAAAAACCAAGAGCCTTGAGAGAGAAAGGTGAAAGGATGAGGAGGAGGAAGATCAGAAGAGTTGAGCTTAATTTTTATCTTGAGAGAGAAAATGAGAGACGAAGAGAAGAAGGAGAGCGATGGTGTTATATTGGGACCTCAAGAGTGAATACTCACAATAACAACACCTAATGAGGTTGAGAGCCAAATACAGGTGTTAGGTGATACCATTTATTTTTGTATCCCCTCATAACGAACATAGCTCAACCCATTTAATACCTCTTATTTAGTGTAATACCATTTAGTCTCTAGTACCAAACATGCACCTTATGTGTAAGGTGGTCCTATATTATGTTTGAATAAGCTCGATTTTCCAAACACTAGCCTGTTTACCCGTGCAAATGCACGGGAACACGATCACCTAAAAATAAACATAACTGGTTAATTTGATTTACCCTAACTGTATAATACAGTTTTATTTTGTTTATCTCTTTATCTAATTTGTTTTGTTTTTTATTTTGTTTTTTACTATAACAACCTTTGTTTTTATTTACGTCTGTTGTTTCATTAAAGGTAGTTTAGGCAAAATATAATTTGGTGAATTTTCTAAAATGTAGTTTAAGCAAAATATAATTTAGTGAATTTTCTAAACGCTTGGCTTTATAATAATAATAATAATAGAAGATAGATAGATAACTAGATGTGTTGTGTGCATGTTTTTTTGGTCTTCCATGGTCTGAATTGTGATCGAGGACGCAGCATATCCCATAGCCCACAACATACCCCAAATGTGACCTCTACTAGGAAAAAAAAACATAAAATGAAAGACTAGACAGCCAAACCTAGTAGACCGAACACCTTCTCAATCAGCAGTGCCAGTATCGCACGCCATTTCAATTGGTTTCATCCTTAAACGCGTGACCTGTCCACTGTACCTCCCGCTCATACAACCCTAACCACGTGACTTTTTCAAATCCCGTTTGGCTTTTAGTCCGATCCACAATCAAGTAGTACTCCTCCACTTGTATTATTACACACCCCCAGTTCTTTCCGGCTTTACTTCCTTTGTCCCATTCCAAATCAAGTCCAAGGTCCAACCCTCCTAACCCAGTTCCCCCTCTACTCTTTCTTATCCGGTCCAATTAACCAAAATTAATTATACACCAAAAAATAAAAAAAGAGAAAAGTCAAAAGTCTGGAAGCGGGGCCCCACTGCTTCTCTCATGGGTCATGTCTATTCCCCCTCTTTAATTTCCCACCACAAACCGCGTTTCCATTTACCTTCCACGAACCGCTGCCTTTAATATTTAAATATTCAATTTCTCGACCTTTTTATGAAAATTAAATAAATCAAAACGAAATTCGGAAACCAAAGCTTTCCTCGTTTTCGCTCTCAAATTTCACAAACCCTAGTAATCTTTCTTTCTTTCTTTTTTTCCCACTCAAACTGTGCAAGAGTTAGTTTTAATGGCGGAAAACGGCGAGGAGAAGCTGCTGGCGGTTGCGCGCCACATCGCCAAGACGCTCGGTCACAACGACAACATGGCCGACGATATTCTGCAGATTTTCTCCAATTTCGACGGGAGGTTTTCTCGCGAGAAAATGGCCGACGACGATCGGAGAAACTCCGCGGCTCTTGAGTTGACTCTCAAGTCGCTGGAGCGGCAGATCTCGCAGTACGTCGCCGCCGACCAGCCTATCTGGTCCGACTCCGCCGATTCCGCGGCCTTTCTGGACGCCGTCGACGACTTGATAACGACTATAAGGGACTGGACTCCGATGGCCGGGGACAAGTCCGTTGGCGCGTGTCTTGTACGTGCCGAGGATTTGATGCAGCAGACGATGTTCCGGTTGGAGGACGAGTTCAGGACCTTGGTGGAGCGCGGCGGCGAGTCGCTCGAGCTCAACCGCGCGTTCCGGAGCGAGTCGAATGGGAACTCGTCGTTTGACGATGAAGACGACGAAGACGAGGAGGGAGTGATCGGCGACGGCGAGGAGCACCAGATCCCGACGGCGCAGCCGATCACGGACTACGACATCGTCATCGACGCGCTGCCGTCCGGAACCATCAACGATCTTCACGAGATCGCGAAGCGGATGGTGGCCGCCGGCTTCGGGAAAGAGTGCTCGCACGTGTACAGCAGCTGCCGGCGGGAGTTTCTGGAGGAGAGTCTTTCGCGGCTAGGGTTACAGAAGCTGAGCATAGATGAGGTGCAGAAAATGCCGTGGCAAGATCTCGAGGACGAAATCGAACGGTGGATCAAAGCCGCTAACGTCTCGCTTCGGATTCTGTTCCCCAGCGAGCGAAGACTCGTTGACCGCGTCTTCTACGGCCTCTCCTCCGCCGCGGACCTCTCGTTCATGGAGGTCTGCCGAGGATCGACGATCCAGATACTCAATTTTACCGACGCCGTCGCGATCGGGAGCCGATCGCCGGAGAGACTGTTCAAGGTGTTGGATGTGTTTGAGACTATGCGAGACTTGATGCCGGAATTCGACGCCGTGTTCTCGAATCAGTACTGTTTGTTTCTCAGGAACGAAGCTGTTACGATCTGGAAAAGGTTAGGTGAAGCAATTAGAGGAATTTTCATGGAATTAGAGAATCTTATCAGCCGTGACCCGGCCAAGACTCCGGTTCCGGGCGGTGGGCTTCACCCGATTACCCGTTACGTGATGAATTATCTCCGAGCGGCGTGTCGTTCGCGGCAGACGCTGGAGCAAGTGTTTGAGGACAATGCTGGAGTTCCTCATCAGTCCAAGGTGGATGATAGGGCTTCTTCTTCGTCCATGTCGGTTCAGATGGCTTGGATTATGGAGCTGCTGGAAAGCAATTTGGAGGCCAAGTCGAAGATTTACAGGGACTCGGCTTTGTGCTCTGTGTTTATGATGAACAATGGGAGGTACATTGTTCAGAAAGTTAAAGACAGTGAGCTGGGATCGCTATTGGGAGACGATTGGATCCGGAAACACTCAGCCAAAGTTAGACAGTACCATGTGAACTACCAGAGAAGTGCGTGGAACAAGGTCGTGGGAGTGTTGAAGCTCGATAGTGGCTCACTGGCGCCCAATGCTGCAGTCAAGTCCATGAAAGAGAAACTCAAGTTGTTCAACATCTACTTCGACGAAATCTGTAAAAACCAAACCAATTGGGTCATTTTTGACGAGCTGCTCAGAGACGATTTGAGGATTTCCCTCATCAAAATCGTGTTGCCTGCATACCAAAGCTTTGTGGGAAGGTTTCAGAATGTTCCTGAAATTGGGAGGCATGACAAGTATATCAAGTATGACGCCGAGGACATTGAGGCTCGGATTAATGGCTTGTTTCAAGGGAGTCGTGGATCTGGTGGTGGCCGGAAGTGAAGAAGGTAAAGCTGCTTGCTAGTGATGAACCTTTGTATGTACTTAAAAGTTTTGTATGAATTCAATGGTCCAAAATGACTTTGGCCTTGTATTATTAGATATTTGTTTCAGTTTATTCTAGTTTGCCTCTCGATTATCTGTGAATGAAAGCCATAGACTGTTAGTTTGTAAATTATGTTGATACTATAGCATAGCATATAGCAGCAGGAACAGAATTATGCCTGACCAACCAAGTTACCCAAAACTGAAGGTCACTAGTTCCTACTCGATTGAAGACCCCAGAACATCTTTCCTTTTACTTTCGTAGCCACTTCATCCCCCGCTATTTGCTGTAATTGTAAGCATTACAGAACATAGCCTCTTCCTTCAACGTAGTCGGCTAAGTACTTGTAGGTTCAAAAGAATTGATCGCATCAGGGCGTTACCAGGTGACTGTAAGCGAATAGAACAAAACCAAGCTCTGAGTTTAAACAATTCGAAGCTCAGGTTCTTTCATCAATGTGACCTGGTCTATATGTTAAATAACTTTGGAAGAAAACCCAGTTCCCATTTTCCAGCAATCAGTTTCCTCATGTGACCTGGAAATTTGTTGTCCATATGGGTTGTGTTCTGTGTCCAACAATGTCAAGATCTGTTTAGTTTTTCTTGCCAGTTTCCACTTCTGAATTTGGTTCACTTCTCATTTTAAAACCACAAGCATCATCCTAATGACACATCTGGTAGCGCACATATGACTCGGGGAAATTGCATTTTGGCCTAGAAATGAGAAACAAATTTTAGAAGTAAAGTACTCGATGACAGGTTCTGTTTATGGCATTACAATGATTTGCATCACATTTACTTTATCATGTATTCGCTTCTAAATATAGAAATCCACAGTATTATGTCTATATGAACAGATGTAAACATAATCAGCAGTGCTTCGTCGACTTGGTTCCTTGTTACGCAAGGTTTGGAACTTGTTCATCACTGTCATCCTGTCCGGTCAGATTAAGTAACTAACGATCAAGATTTATTGTTGTAATCCAGAAGCTGGGGAACAACGTTTTTCTCCAGGTATTTTGAAATGTATTCATATGCTGCTTCACTTGGATGTATGCCATCCCAAAACAAGTACTCCAAGGCATTATCACATACTGCTGTTAATGCATTACAGAAGGGCCCTGCTTCCACTGACCCAGTACCACAGCAGCCTCTCTTTGTTTCCACAAAACCTACATATGGCAAAAAAAAAACAGTATAAATGCATCCTTTGATCTAGTTATGAAGCCGAAAAGAACTTGTAGCAGATTACTTCGACTCGAAAATTGGCAAAAATGTCCCAGTTTCTTTAGAACTTAATCACTCAAAAAGTGTAGGATAATTACTGGAGGAGGAATCCTAGTGGTAATATATCTAAATATCGACAAATGTAAATGACTCTTAGATGTCTGTCAATCGGAAAACTTCCTGCTTACCAAAGTTTTGTGGATTATCGATCATATCGGTTATAGGTTCATACACGTCTGCATACACAATTTTGCTCCTTGGCAGCAGTGATTGTATTGTGGGCAAGAGTCTTGCAAGCTTCTTATTGTATACAAGGGCGTCTAAATTTTCTTCCTCTATACATCTTCTATCGTGCGGCCTTTCAAATTTTGCAGTCATTTGTATAGGTAGGCAACCTACTGGAGGAAGCCCAGCTATGGTCATTCTTCTGCATCCAAGCTCATATAGTTCCTAGAAAAATACGTATACACAAAATAGTAATACAAAGATCATGTCATATACTCATAATAAGGTATCTATGGACAATAGCTCAATGCATATTATATTGTCAAATTGCCATTTGTTGAAATGGCAATATCTTGTTATATCAGTAGACTCGACTAATAATTTGTCTAACAACATAACATATCAGATATTTGACAAGGAAGAAAATGTCATTTGTGCAAACAATTCATACTCCAAATACATTACATGTTAGAAATCAGACAATACAATCCTACTATTGGTGTTGACAACTTAATAAAAAAACAGAAGAACAAAGAACAAAGTTGCATGTAACAGGGCCGAGAGCAGTCCAATTACCTCAATGAACTTATGCAGTTTATTCTGCAGAAAATCTTGGTAGCCGCTAATATTGAACTCCAACCTTCTTGTGGGGAGGTCATAGAAATTAAAACCAAAGTCATTAGTCCCAGCACAGATTACAATCACTGCACTACTAATCAACTTCTTTGCTTCCTTTTCCCCTACAATCCCTTGGACTCTCACTATGTATCTCTTGAAGTACTCAACCTGCTTTGAAAATGGTATGATCCCACCTACAGCACCTGTTATATCGTCGAACCCGGATCCACCCGAAGCAAAGCTGACACCGGTGACAAGGTCGTTATCCGATAGGCTCGGATCAAGAAAAGGAGGAACAGTTTCTTTGATGTTTAACATGGAAGCAAGGAAGTCAGGGACCAATTTTCCATTAGAAAACCTGCCTGTGGTAACATGACCTGGAAAATCTTGGCCATATGGATAATGGTTACCCTTAAACGATGTGTTGAGGTAATTGTTGTTGCCTGTGTCCACAGTTGAATCCCCAAAGACTAGAATGGCCGGGAACTTTGGTGCAGGCCTTACGGCTTTGCATTCGTTCGAAATGAATAATAAGGCGTAAAACCAAATGTGGACTAGTATAAGAAAGAGGGTTGTACCTATGGGTGCCATTGTTAATTTGTTCTAGTAAAACCTTTGGAATTTATAGTGTTCCAGAAAACCATGGAAATGGAGACGTGACATGGATGGCAAGTTAATACTTGCTTAGAGCATCAATGTAATTTATTTTTCTAAGCAAATCAAACAATTAGTTGAATTAAATTTCTAGAAATGGAATGATAGTCAGATTGGTCATGAAGATGAGATTAATGTAGGTAGGTGTTGTCTACTTAGTTATAGAAAATGCTTGTAACTTCAAAAGTTGTGTTTTTACATCATCTATATCTGGAAAGCTTCCAAAAAAGAAGAAGGTATCAAAATAGGTTTCGTAAAAATGGATAAATCATGTGTCTGAGAAATAAAGTTATCTTTCGATTCATTCTCACAGTTGAATATCTTGCTCAAGAATTGTTGTTGATCATATCACAAACCGGATCTTGCTCAGTTACTATTATAGTGTATATTTTTCTTTTCGATACACTAATAGAGTGTGTATCTTGATATCTATCTTGTTTTAAGTTTTCTTGTAAAGCATGCATGTAAACGCAAAATTACAAACGACATCACAAAATAAGCAAAATGCTCTATATATAGGTTTCCAGACACAACCAAAGATCTTCCCCACATTCACAACCTAGCATATATGAAAGAGAAAATTAGACAAAAACCCAAAAAATAAGCCATTTTTAAGATAAATCCATACCCATATTTCATTTTAATCTACACCCAATTCACATTATTGACCTGTCTTATAGATTGTCACATTTTTTCTTTACTTTTTTGCCCTTCTGATTTTCTTTTTGTTTTGTTGAGAAGATTTTACCATTTCGATTAAATGAGAAGACATTCCTCAAATGTAGCTCCTAACTTTCTTCAAATTTGAATAGCTACATCAATTGTAAACATAAATCTAAGCTTAATTTGATGATGCATATATAGATTTTGATCTGAATATTGAAACATGCAAGAAAGAACAAGGGCAACCAGCATGGTATTTCTTGCATGTATCTCCAAGTGATAGTCGAAGAAAGGTTTTGAAGAAATAGAAAATGGTCAATAAAATGCTTACACTAAGTGTTCCTCGTTATAAGGTACATATTGTGTTCTTAGATTATTTTGTCTTCTTCTTAGGTATATTTGCTTCTTTTAAACATATTTTTAGAATATGACATCAATAGATAACATAGCTATGAGGTATATAAACCAATATACCTTTTGACAAGGTAGTGAAAGAAAAACAAAACTTCTACAAATAATGTATTTTACCCAAGTCCTAGAGGTCAGAAATTCACTCAACTCCTAAACTCCTAAAGGTCAGGTAGTATATCCAACTCCTACAAGTTAGGTATTTTACCCAAGTCCTAGAAGTCAAATATTTCACTCAACTCCTAAAATTCAGGTATTATATCCAACTCCTACAACTCAGGTATTAGGGTTAGGGGGTATAGGGTTAGGGTATTAGGGTTTAGGGTTTTAGGGTTTAGATCAGATATATTATTTATAAGGGAAAATTGTCTAAACAGTGTCTCACCTTTTAAAAAAGCAAAGTTTTGATATCTCACCTTTAGAAAACTTCAAAACAGTATCTCACGTTCTTACCTTAACCGAAGTTTGGTATCTAGAACTATTAACTCCGTTAAAAAGACTAACTACAACCATTTTTATTCATAAAATGACCAATTTACCCTTCAGTTTTTATTTTTGTTATTCATTTTATAAAATAAAAAGAGAAATTTGTTATAACGGTACCTCATTTGTTCTTGCTTATAAACTTTCGTACTTTAAGTTTTGAAAACATCATAACGGTACCTCAAGTTTTCACCCCGACCCAATTTTAGTACTTTTAACTGTAACCTCCGATCGGGTAACTATCAGCTGGTCATTTTTCATGGGTATTTTTCGTCTCTTCATATTTCAATTAATTATTTTTTTCTTTAAATATATATTTCATCTCTGTAATAATAAAAAAATTGTTATTTGTTGGAAAGTAGAGAAAATATAGAGAGAAGGCACAGAGAGAATAGTTGAGAGGATGAAGAAGTCTACTCATTCATTCTCATAAGCCTCCTTATATAGAGGTAAAGTTTACATCAGAGTACATAACTAATGAGTAATTACGTAGACAACCACATAGATTATAATATTTATAACATTATTTTTTTTATAGAGGGAAAATTGTTATCTTCTTTTTTCCTCTATCTTTAGGAAATTAGGAGTTTCACGGCCTTCACAAAAGGAGCTGGAGCAAATAGAATTGAAAAGGTGATATTAATTTTCTAGACTAGAGCTGAAGAGAAAGATGTTTAAATGAATCCAAATACAATACACCCCCTAAGTGAGTTTGTACAACAAATTTACTATTGTATGTTTATAATGTTATGACAAACAACATACAAAATGAAAAAAAATAAAAACTCATGAATCTTTATTTTTGTTTATAGATTTCATCAATTGCAAACTCATGAAAGCAAATAACTCATGGATCTTTATTTTTGTTTCTAAAGTAAAAAATGAATGAAGACATGAATAGACGAAAATAGTCTTTAAAAATTGCCACCTAGCAACCCCCGTAATGGAACCAACGGCTAAAAGTACTAAAATTAGGTCGGGGTGAAAACTTAATGTATTATTCTAATGTTATCAAAACTTGAAGTACCAAAGTTTATAAGCAAGAAAAGATGAGGTATCGTTATGACGAATTTCTCTTTTTATTATGTAAAAAAATAACAAAAATAAAAACTCAAGGGTATATTGGTCATTTCATGAATAAAAATGGTTGCCGTCAATTTTTTTAACGGAGCTAACGGTTCTAGATACCAAACTTTGGTTGAGGTAAAAACGTGAGTCACTTTTTTGAAGTTTTCTGAATGTGAGATACCAAAGCTTTACTTCTTAAAAATGTGAGATACTGTTTGGACAAATTTCTCTATTTATAAGATATTCTACCTTATGTATAGATTGGAGAATGAATTTCTTTCACCTAGATTTTTTATAAAAATAAAGAAAAATGTATGATTCTTGCAAAGTGATTGAAAAGTGTTAGTGTTACAAGAAAAACTCATAATCAAAGTATTAAATACATAGCGTTAATTAAGCTTATTTATTATGTTTATATGTTATAGTTGAATGGTGGTAATTGCGTAAATTTTAGAAAAAAATAGGACATAAAATGTATCATAATTAATACATTTAATTTAGATATTTATCAAAAAAGAATATTATATGAGTTTTATTTAAAACCATTCTTCAAAATTGGGTGTATATCAAATTCTCTATATATGAAAAGGTTTATGAAGTACGTTGTACTTGGACATACCATTTCTTGAAATCTCTCTCTTGATTCAAAACTAATATTTTTAGTTTTCTTGCAAAACATGTAACGCAAATTCACAAATCATATCACAAAAAAACAAACTGCTATTTATATTAGGTATCTCGAAACAAAAAAAACTTTCACACATTCACAACCTAGCTTATACGAAAATGTTTATTTCCCTATATAGTAAAGTAGGTACATACCCTACTGTTTATAAGCATGACGAAATGACCGTTTTGCCCATCATATCACAGCTAATCATGATATTGCCACTCAGTTTTCAGTTTAATGACTTTTTGCCCTTCTTGTCACGCTTAATTACGTTTTGCCACTTAACTTTTAGTTAGTGTATGTATGTTCAGTTCATACATTTAATGAAATGACCTTTTCGCCCTTTGGTTTTTGTCTAATACCAGTTTTGCCATCCCTTTCTAACAAAAGTATAAAACGGTGCAGAATTTATTTTATTTTATTTTGGTTGAAAAAACGTGCTTGAAAGGGAACAGTGTCCGTGGAACCCAAATAACGGTTATGTCCCTGCTTTTTTGTTTAATTACAGCTCTTACCTGTGGGGCTAAAATGATGATTTCGTCTCTGTTTTTTTGTTTAATTACAACTCTGCTATTGAGAAACTTCATGAAATGACTGATTTACCCTTTAGTTGTTGCCTAATATCAATTTTGCCATCTTCTTACACGTTCGAACCCCGCAGTTCAACGCGGGTACAAATCCTAGTAAAACATGTTTCCTTTGCCAATAAAACTCAAACTATATACAGTGGCGTAGCCACGGTAGGACGAGGAGGTTCATATGACCCCTCTAGGTTTTTGACCAAACCAAAATTGGTGGGTATAATTAGAGGTTGTGCATGCATATATTATATTTTGATGTAATTTTGACCCTTGTAACTTAAGAGAAAAGAAAGTGTTTTAAAATGTTTGGCTCATTCACTATGAATATGTGGAGGGGACTCATTGATTCTGTTTTTATTACATCTTTGCATTGCCTGATTAATCGATGAATGTTTCTTTTGCATATTTTTGCTTCTAGTTTATACATGTTTTTCGCTCCTAGTTCTTTTCTATACCATTAACACTAATTCTTTCGAGTCTATCATCATGCTATGGAAATTATGCGGAGAAATATTTGAAACCGAAAGGCGAAAGGCAACATGATATATATATCTTGTGAAAGAATATGTGATAAAGAAACTGGCCATTAAGAAGAAAAAATATAATATATGAGGAATTGTCATGATGAGCAGATTTAGCTGTTTAGAGAAACTTGTTATTTTTCCATATTGTAATGATTTATGTTCTTAAACCATCCAAAGCATAAACAAATTCATGCAAGTTTTTATTTAATGATATTTTTGTTTAATATGATATTCGCTATTTATATATATTCCGACCCTTCTGGTTATTTTTCTGACTACGCCACTGACTATATATGAATTAGTCCAAAAAAATGACCAATTTTAAAGGTGTGATGATGGACATGAGGTGGTGTAATTAAACAAGGCCCAGGTGCTAGCTATAGAACGGTCCATTTTCATAGTGGCCCAGTTTAATTAGTGTTCGAAACTAGGAGATATTTTTTTTTTTTTTTTTTTTTCTGAACGAACATATCACATATGTACTATATAATATTCATGTACAGACTTAAAAGGGTCAATCGCCAATACACTTCTAAGGGTTTTCTTGCTTGTTTACTTGAGTAATCTCCTACGTAGCCTCATGTGAATGAGATTGGGTTACAGGCTTCTTACAGCCCCAAAAGGCCCCAACCGATGAACACAATACCAGAAGAGATATATAGGTACACCTACCTCATGTTCCAATTAAGAGTTTTCTGATCTTTAAAATCTTGTATATTATTGACATTTGAGAAGAACAAGATGAGGAAGAAGAAGATCTTTTCTGGGAAATGATGACAACAACCATATTGATACACAGGACAAGTTTGAACTTCTGGTACGTAATTTTATAGCCGGAAAATCTACTGTAAAATCCTATCTCTGCTGTCCGGAAACATGAAGCAAAGCTGTAGAAGATACTCTTCAACTGCTAGTTGTAATTACATGCTTCACTTTTTAAAACTAAATTTTCTGTGTGCCACACGAAGATTATAGAATTATTTACGTGCATGCAAACATATGATTAGTATATTTCACCTACTACTACTGATCAGAACTCTTATTTATTTTATGAACTTTGTGCAGCGAAAATTCGTGAAATCTTGATGTAGTGAACAACTCTTAATTTCTAGAGAGATTTGGACCAAAAGATATGATTTGGCTCAAATCTGAAGGTGCATGTATGCATGCCCTAATTAAAAGAAGCCAATTCTTCAATAATTTTCCCAATTCAAGAAGATTATAGTTAGAGCGTAACCCCAGAGAGAAGAGAAATGCAAAGAAAAAAGACACTTGGGTAGCAATCAAGGCAGTCCTTGGCTTGGCTCGATCTACTTGATTCATCGAACTCGTCTTTTATGCTTATGGACTTTATACCTTGTCTTAGCCATATCTAACATCGGAAAATATGATCGTGATTCTACTAGTACCCATGCATATATGCATGTCTACCACTTATATATGTTGGCCCCTCTCTTGATATTAATTTCTCCAATACAATCATCTTAATTCCCATTTGGAACTGTCTGATAATTATATCTCATCTTGTGTGAGATTGGACAATCTCGTTTGAGGCTGACGTTGATGAGACTTCTTCGAGTGCTGAGCTTGTGAGATTGAGAGCTGCAAGACATCTTTGCAATTATTTAGTTGGTAGAGTGTTATTTTCGAACTCCCTCCTCTTCTTCATAGAGATATAGAGAGAGGTATGCAAAACTTTTCTAAACCTTCATTCGATTCTATTATTTCTTTTGGACATGGTATAACCATCCACATGTAAACTACTCTAGTAATGCAGTACGTTCCTTCATAATAGAATCACAGCCTGCCATGGAGACGTACGTAATCGACGTCGTTACCAAAAAAAAAACAACTTGTTGACGAAAATTATCTTGCTTAAAAACCTACTAAAATTGTATTCTTGTCTTGAGTTCCTGAATTCTCGACGGCCGAATTATGTCTTGCTCTCAATGATTGACTCGATCGATCAACTATCAAAATTTGACACTGTTTTTGAACGTCGATATATACATCTTGGCGTTCAATTCGTCTTCAACCTAACTAAAGATCTACAAATCGATCAATATGGTATTGTACGTTCCGATCCATATGAAATTTCCTACCAATTAATTAAGTATCTCATCTATGAAACATGACAATATCTGCCCAACTTGCTAAGAACCGCCTACCACAAATTTGAAGATGGGTCATGCATGGGTCCATTACAAGTATGTGCCGTATATGACGGTGGCCTAGCAGAGGGATTGTGTTGCTGCGTGAGATCTTACCCAACACTTCATGATTTAGACACTTCCAAATTAAACTCGAGCCTTCTGTTTAATTTGCATTTTGCCAAAGTATCATGCATGTTGAAATCATTTACAAAACTTGGTTTCTCTTTCACCTAGCTAGTATTAGCAAAACTAGCTAGTAATACTAGATACTCGTTCACTGCCAGGTGCTTAAATGTATGCGTATAAGTCATGAAAATGATTATGATATATATTGACGTGAGTCTCATCATACATACCAATGTTGAATGAACACGTGTTATGACTGGAAATCACGTACCATCGATCATTGATAGGTTCGGGTATGAGTTTAACTCTTAAATTTATGTTAATCGGAATGTTAAATCTAAACAGAAGTTCAACATTTTTGTTGATCTTCTTTGTTTGTTCATCAATTTCATTGAGACTGATACTAATATGTTATTTAGTACATGCCAGAGTTGATAAAGACTTTGGTTATACTAAGTATCATTATAGAGAAAAGAATGATATTTTTGATTCACTTTCTGTACCAAAAACAAAAATAAAAAGATCATGTGTAGATCTTGGACATTGCAATATGTTGGTTTTGGAACTCATAAAATATATTAGCGCCTCTATAGCAACAATGAAAGCTTCATATTGTAGGCACTTTTAATTTTATTGGACAAAACTATCTCTGATACAATGAACTGAATGTGAAGTCCATTAATCCCTAAGATTTGATTTGTAAATCTAATCAAATGTAGTAGCTTTGTGCAACAATCCCACAACCCTGCCAGCTATCAAAGGTATACCTAGCGATAATAACCATTTACTTAATTAATTAAAAGTATACATGAAGCATAAAATTAATTATATACATAAGTTTTTTTGGCTACATGTCCTGGTTAGTAAAGTACTACGGTAGCTGTTAGGGTTTTTCTTCCTGCAGAGGCTTCAATCATACTCTAATACCAATGATGATCATTCATCAACCATGTATTAAGAAAATGATTAGAAACCCAAGAATTAAAAAAGAAGCTATGATTTATAAATCGGAGTTCCAGCCTTGGCTTTAGTGTAAAGACAGAGTTGCCTCACGTTGTTCAATTATGGATGGCTTCCTTCCGGACCTAGCTGATAATATGTACATGTTATAGTGTTCATGAATCAGATTCTTCAATCCCACATCGGGAATCTTATGCCAAAGCCTCTCGTGCACAGTCCCTTAATTAGCAACCTATAATTGTAATTTCAGTGTTAATACATATATGTTTATACATGGTCGGTGTCTGAAACCTCAGTGCCATGAAGCTTCGTCCTCTAATGATCCACACGAGAGCAGACAAATACTCTAATCAGCTGCCTTTGTCATATATACTGGCTATGTAAGACTATTTTTTTTTTTGGCTGTGTAAGACCGTAAGGTACCCAAAAATGGGTTGAAGTACCTTATGATTGACCAGAATATATGGTCTTGTACTTGTACCTGATCTATAGCTGCCAATAACATATGTTTAGCGTCTAGTAATTAGCACCAAACCGATATTATATATAGTTATATGCAACCGGTGAATCCGTTACGAATGATAAAAGATATTTCAAGAGGTTTGAGGTTAAATGCTTATGTTCATATATTGGTTTTCACTATTAATTAGATTCATCAAGTTGTGAAGCTTGTACTTAGATTGTACCTCGAGTTCTCATATTTTAGGTTCTTCTTCAAGCTAGACTTAATTGTGGAAGCCGTTTTTGTCTTAAGAGACTTGGTTCATCAAACGAATCGAATATGCTTATGTTTAATTACTAACTAGCTACTATCTTACTTAAAGAGCACTACACATGTCAGCTCGATTGGGAAACATAATGATACAGAGCCTATGAGACAATATTAAATTATATATTAGTAATCTTTGATATTTCATTATTGATATAGTTTTAAAAAGTTATTTTATAATTATTAGGATTTACATTTAATTAGCTTTCATTTTAGCTTAAGGCTACTTATTCTTTAAGTATTATAACCCATATAAATATGAGTATTATAATAGTTGTTGGGGGCTTATGTTTTATGAATAAGTATCAGTCTATTTGCGGCATGGATTTGCATGACAAATTTGTTATTCCTTATTTCTGGTGTTTGTTGAGTGACTGTTAGAGACATGTTCTCAATACATGATTCGCATCAGTTGGTATCAGAGCTCTGGCGAGAGCTTGGTGGATTCCATGTCTCAGGTCGGGCGAAGAGGCGGAGGTTTCAGAATGGATGGTCGTGACGTCAACAACGACATGGCTGAAATCAAAAGGATGCTTCAGCAACTTGTGGTAGATATCGAAGCTCGACGATGGGGTCATATGAGTTCCGATGGGGAGAGAGACGTTACCACCTATCATCAACGTATTGATCGCATCAAAATTTTCAACCAAGATGGTGACGGTTTTGACGGGGATATATGCATTGGCCCATTTCATCACTGTGCTCCGTTGTATGAGTCGAGTGAAAGGGGAGAACCTGTTAGTTTCGACTATGAAGGTTCAAATTCTATCTTTACTTTTTCAGTCAATAATAATTCAGGAAAAGAAAAAAAAGATGATGTTGTGGATTTTAGTAAGCCACCTATTTACGATAATTGTTTTTGTGAGGCTTATTTTGACAATTGTGGTATGGAAGAAGATGAAGATGCTAAGAAGGACGCAATCAAGGCATTGAAAAAGGATATTGACCATAATTTTGTAGATTTTCTTGGAGTTAATGCCTTCATTATGCAGATTCCCAAAGTCGTAGTTAATTTTGTCAATCAGATCAATGATGGTGAAAGAAATTTTGGGATTGCGAGATTGAAGTTAAAGAGAAAATTTATTGGATCAGGATCAAGCATTTATTCTAAATATCTATTTATTTGGAAAGGAAGAATTCAATTACAAGCGAATTTGTCAAAAAGAATATTTGAAGCAGTGGAAGATTTTGTTTGGATTTTCTACAATCAATGGTTCAAATTCGAGTACGAATTCTTTCCAACCAAGGGAGTCTGATGCAAGAGCATATGAGACAATATTTAATTATAGATTCGTAATCTTTGATATTTCATTATTGATATAGTTTTAGGAAATTATTTTATAATTATTAAGATTTACGTTTAATTAGTTTTCCTTTTAGCTTGGGGCTACTTATTCTCCAAGTATTGTAACCCATATAAATATGAGTATTGTAATAGTTGTTGGGGGCTTATGTTTAATTTATGAATAAAACCAGTCTATTTTGCGGCATAGATTTGTCATTTTCTACAAATTTGCTACTCTTTATTTCTGGTGTCTGTTGAGTGATTGTTATAGACCTGTTCTCGATACATGATCCGCATCACATAATGAATTGCTCATTAGATTAAAGCATAAAGTATTAACTGCATGCCAAGACGGAAGTGTACATCTTTAACAACTCACTCTTATGGAATGGACGTGGTGGAAAAATGTTTCAGGATTTCAATTACTGGCTCTATTATTGTTATTTAGGTTTCAGTTCAGAAACACCACGTACGCGTGAGCGCTGTTCTTCTGTATGCGTCTTGGAGAGTGCAAGAAGGCTAGTACTATATTATTGTTATTTCGGTTTCAGGTTAAGGGATTGTATATGTCAACTCTTGATATATATATATATGACTGATTTTTGCACAATTTCCCTAACTATAATGCGTCGTGTGGAAGCCAAAACTTAAGATGAAGAAATTAACTGCCAACAAATATATTTTAATTACCGGGGAAAGGGAAGCTAAATAATAAGAAGATGGTTAAAAAAATATATGAAAAAAAAGAAGCTAAATAATAAGAAGATGGTTCAGAAGAAGAAAAGAATAGTAAGATCAGAGTTACGAAAAGCATCAAGACTTTTTTAATTATGCATGTGAATTTGTAGCGTATTTAGCCAAAATCCAAGCAAATAAGTGTATTTTGTTATTCGCTTTTAGATCAAAAAACATGTAGTTTGTTTGCTTCAGTAATTACTGAAAGATACTCCAGGTGCAGTTGCAGTTGCAAGCTAGCTAGCTAGTTAGAAGAAAAAATTAAGCACAGATCGATGTAGAATTAATGTTCAATTTCTCGTAACCATGCCATGCACAGTTCTTCAACCATGGACATTGTCCATGCTAGAACAATGAGATGGTTTATTTTGGTATTTATTATTTAATATAGCTGAGAAATTAAAGAAAATTTGTTCATGTATTAATCAAAATGTAAAAGACACCTGCTCTTGAAGACAGATAGATTCTCTGGGTTTGTTCTAGCAGAGGGTCAGAGACAACATTTTCCTCACCCAGTAGAGCAGCTAACAATGTCACAGACCTGTAGAATCACATCCATTTCGATCTAAATCGAAGCACAAAATACCCTTTGCTTCGGTCTTGGCCAGACTGGACCAACAGTATGCCGCCTTGAGCTTGTGAAGTTGCTTCACCATGGTATTCTAATCACTTGTTCATAAAACAAAACTTGTACTCTAATTTCAATTCCGTACCTAATCACTTATTTTCGTTCAAATTAAGCCAGAATTGAGACTATTTAAATCTGTCCCTTCCCCATCTTGATGCATGCCTATATTCGCGATGGACTGGTCATTGGGGTCATGTTGTGATTAAATATCTAAACGTTAACTCAAATCTAGTTTATACTACGTAATAACATATACAAGTGTACCAGTCTAATTAGTATGGGGTGCGAGCAGGGATGAATTTGGTCTGGGTTGGCATGGTGTTCTTTTCAGAACCAATACTCGAATCGAGTGCTTAGTTTTCTGGATTCTGTGGTGACATTAATCTATGATCATGATCATACAATAGGGCAACATTGGCATGGAATCAGGAAAAAAGATATGATGTAGATGGGATTAGATTGATCAGGTGCAAATACATGCCAACTACCGCGCGCACATAAAGTGAATTGTGTCATAGATCGGGGAAGAATAAACAAGAAAATCAAAAGGATTTAGAGAAGAAGACAATAGAGTGATCTTGATTTAAATGGTTATACCATCCGTTGGAGATGCAAAGCGCACTGATCGACCCATGGAACTATGGAAGGGATTAGGTAAAAAGTTGGCATTTTATGTGACAAAAAATTTACTCTGTTTGCCCTGTTTGCCATCCTTCTCGGCCATACGTCATTTAACTACTATCTAATAGTACAAAAAATAATGTCTGATAATATATAAGAGTGTTAAGAATCTGAGACTAATTAGTAAACTTATCGACAGAGGCTAATGTACCTCATATTTCAAGAGACTAAATTAGTAAAATTATTGATAAATTTAGAGAATGTAGTAGATTAACTATGCAAGCTATAATATATACATTCAGTCTCTCTTGAAAAGAAGAAACATTTCTATATATTACTAACTAAGCTGCAGGGATAATCATATCATCACAAGCTCTACATGCAAAATTGACGGTCGACCTCCCTCTTACCGTAAAAAGAATTTTTAGACAATGAATTCAGTTGTTTCATGCATAACTAATTGTAATGATCTATCCTTTTGCATTTATAGCTATATATATGCCAACGTGTTGTCTGCTCTCTTCTTTTTCATTTTGTAAGTTTTGGCCAAGTGTTCTGTTTGAGTGTTTTTTTTTCCCGTTATGTTCTTATGGAGGTTTTGGTCATTGGCCTCCTCTCTCTGTACTCTCTTTTTTTCCTTCATTATTAAATAAAATTAGAGGGGCTTTCCCCTTAAAAAAGAAAAAAGAAAAAAAAGAACATACTCAAAAACAAATACCATTAGTTAATGAATTCTCATATTCATAAGCAAGCAGGAAATAAGGTTCAAATTTTTATTAATTAAGGTCCAAATTGGTTTACTTTAGCGTCTTCCATGGTCCATACTCGTTTTGATTAGGACCAAAGACATGAGGGTAAACGCAAGTAATCGTAATTAATTGGAAGGCGGCTTAATAAGTTAATTAACTCTTGTAAGCAATTTGGCCAAATTTGAAAAATCAGTTACAGGATACTTTGGTCATTTCGAACCAATCCCTACTATAATGCCCCACTCTTTTGCTCTCACCCGTACGATTATTCCTATATATAACACTTCGCCATTAGTCCACCCTTCATAAGCTTCAGCTTTCTTTTACAGCAAGACCAACAAAAACCAGCTCAAATAACAGAGACTTTTGAGCTTTCAAACTGTGAGAGAGAGCTGAGTGCTTAGCAGGATCTATATTCAAACATGGGCAACAGTTTAAGGTGTTGTTTAGCTTGTGTTCTACCTTGTGGAGCTCTAGACTTGATCCGAATAGTCCATTTAAACGGCTACGTAGAAGAAATCACACGTCCGATCACTGCCGGCGAGATCCTTGCCGCCAATCCAAATCACGTTCTGAGCAAGCCATGTTCACAAGGCGTCGTTCGCCGCATTTTGATTCTGTCGCCGGAGTCGGAGCTCAAGCGAGGAAGCATATACTTCTTGATTCCGGAGTCTTCGGTACCGGACAGTAAGAAGAAGAAGAGCAAAGGTAGTAGCGGCGTTAAGAAGTCGTCAAAGAAGAGACTAAGCAGTGTTGATGCCAATGTCTCCGAGTGTGATCGATACTTGACGGAGATCGTAACGGAAAATAAAAAATCCTCATCACGTAGGGATCGCCGGACCGGACGATCACTCGGAGCATTTCAGCCTCATCTTGAGAGCATTTCTGAAGACTAGCAGTTTTCTCGGTGCCGGAGTTTGATATATTTCGGGCAAAACGCTTCCCTTTTTTGGGTTTCTTTGTGGATATCTTTTTTCTTCTTTTTGGTTTTTTGTTTTTGTTTTTGGGTCTGCGTTTAATAGTGGCAGATTCAGAATTCCAGTATTCATGATCTGTTTGGTTCTTGAGAAAAGATCATTACATGATCAGGGGAGAGAGAAAAGGAAGATTTGTAGTACACAAATTGTATTTACAGCTTGAAGTTGCAAGTAAATATGTTTTCTTCTTTTCTTTCTCCTTTAATCTCATGTTTCAAGTGGAGGTAAATTAAATTGGGCAGCACATCTAATCATCTATTGCCAAGAGAAGGGAATGGAAGGAAGAAAAAGAACAAAAAGAAGTCATTCACTTACTTGGAGTTTGGGTTTTCAATAATTTTGGAATTCGAAAAAATCTGTGTGGTATCAAATATTTGATCTGAGATTTAGAAATACATGCAAGTTGTTCTTACTTAAAAGTTGTTTGATTGTACTATTCACAATACATAAAATATTCAATTTGAACAAAGGAAGAAACAATTTATCAAGAAGACAAGAACTAACTTCTCAATTGGTAAATGACTTCTCTTGCTGAGACTTGATTTCAACATTTCATGTTTAGAAAATGATCTACATGCATATTTGCATTTACAAACTTCATTTCTCTTTTAAAAACTTCAGTTAATTTATTTTTCTTTCGATTTTTTTAACTTTCTAAAAATCTTAAACACTACCATGCACGTACGTACATACTGAAAGTCTAAAACAAATGGAACTGAATTCTATATAGAGCTTGTTTTTTTTATCTTGAATTCCTTGATATACAAATCACAAAGGTAAAGTATTCCATCAAATCTCTAAATACATCTTAATTTTACTTAATTTGGTACTTTTTAAACTTTTATCCTCATATTCTTAGTATTCTTTCTTCTCTCTTGGGGGTCATTAATTATTGTACCATTTGTATAAGTTTGTCTATATATTATGCACTCCCATAACAAAGACAATGACTCTTCATAACGTGAGAGTTGTTATATCTACGCGCGCGCATCTAGCTATACGTACATCTACAATATGCATTACGTTAATACTTGCTTACACATAAAATTAATTAGAATAAACTTTCCATATAGAGAAATATATTAATGTCTCCTATGAGACGTGCATGCTAGCTAGCTAGGCTAGCTAAACCTAACTGTTAATTAAAAAAAAGGGCATGTTAATATAAGAGCGCTCCATTAATTAGCCAACAAATTGAGAGGGAATATCGGGTAACTACTTCAAAACACTTATAGAAAAAGCAATAGACTAGAACCTTATCAAGGTTAATGATTGGGATCGAGTTCTACATTTATTCTTAAGCAAAGCCATTGGCTTTCAAAGACCAAAATTTATTTAATCATGAACCAATTTTTTATTTTTTATTTTTATTTTATTTTTGAGGATAAATCACTAACCAATTTAGTATAATATTGTCATCTCTTCTTCTTCACAGCTCAATGACATGGGGTGCGCTTGCCACTTGGCATGGAAGACTTACATCATAAAGTTGACAAAGATAGAACTCCTAACAGGTGACATGTTGTGCCACCATTGTATATAGAAGTGAAACTTACTATCTTAATTTTACAAACTAGGTTAACTTATTATCTCAAATGATATATAAATTAGATTAAACTTGAAACTCTGCGGAAATGATACACACACGTTATGTTCTAGTCATAGTACGGTAGAGATATGGAAATTATGTGACATAAAAGTGAGTCAAATAATGAACCTCGCATTTTAATTTTAAAGCTTACTCCGCATCTGAAACGCATTGTATATATATAACTAAGAAACTGCAACTAAAATGTAAAAAATAGGCACTCAATACCCTCCCTATGAGCATTAATGTACTATTAGAAACAAATCGATGCATGCAAACTTTTTAGTCGGACTTTCCATATTAGACGTACGAACATTGCGATTAAAATTAACTGTTCATATTGAAAGCCGTGGCTTTAGATTCTTCTTCGAGTTATAAATGATGCAATCATAAGATGAGAAATTAAAGATCTAAATGTAAGGTCACGTAGACAAATTTTACTATCTATCTTTGCTACAATAGATGGAATTGTATTCAAATTGTTATTCAAAAAGAGTACAAGCTAAACTAAGAAATGCTAGAGAGGGTGCTAATACGCATCAATTAAACTGATATGTTTTAGTTATTTTCTAATCTTACCCTACTGTCCATATGGTTTAGTGTCTATACATATGGTACGTATAATGTCGTTACCAAATTCAATCAATGGGTACTTGATTAGTACCCTTAGCCTCTGTGCATAATTTGAAAGACCCTGTATAAATAAGAGAGCGAGGGCCCTTGGTGTTGGATGAAGGACAAGAACTCCAGCCCTTATATTATTATTAGGTCATTATCTTATTAGCATAAATCCAAAAGTTATGAGTTAGATACATCTTGAAGCTACACAAATTTATATGCAAAACAACCTGGCAAATCTTCCTTGTTAAACCCTATTTCGTATAACTCAGTCCTCACATGGATTCTCTCTTCCTCACTCCCATTGTTTATTAATCAGAACCATAGATTATTAATCTTACACATCCCTTTTCTCAAACTCCATGGCCATCCCAAGATGTATGACACTTTTATTAATGTTTTGGACCACAAGCCTGCATTGGTTAGAGTTTTTGTTTAGATCGGGTTTTCCATCTGCATACTTGAATTTGAATCGATCTGGGTTGTTTATAAACTTGTAAAATGTCATAAATTGAGTAATTATTTCTAATAAAATAAAAAGTACTCAAATAATGACTCGTTTTACCAAAATAAACAACATATTTGTTGTCTGTAAATGAAGATATCACAAACATGTAACGTACCTTAAAAAACTTTTTGAATTTGTAATTATTTATGTAGAGATTAATCATGGGAATCATGTGAGGTGTTTGTTTTGAACCAATGAGAGTTCGGCAGACAATTGATCAAACTCGCATAAAGGGAATTGCAAGTGAGTTAAAGACTTAAAGATAGTGAGATGGGACGTGGGAGATCCCCAGGAAAAGAAGCATCGAGTTAAAATAGTGAGTTTATAAATGACTCATTATGGGAATTAGGGCAAAAATTATGCAAGTATTCACGGGTTCAGTCGCGGAGGAGAGGAGTTGGGTGAATCTCTCTTGAGGATTAGTCAATATGGGAGTCAATTTGGTTTTGCAATGTCCCAAAACCTTTATTGGTATTGTTGTATTCAACCACAAGAATCTCAAATGTAAGCACAAATAACTTCAATAAGCTGGTATCAGTACTACGCAAAATTTTGGAGAATGCTAATTAGCAAAAATACAAATTTTACTTTATGAGTGATTTTGCCTTAGAAGGTTAGGCTTGTTTTTGTATAATCTAGGCTTGCCACATTAAAGATCGAATGTATTCCTCTGGATTCTCTTCCTTAGCAGCTCCTTGTCGTAGACCGGCCACCTGCGGCAGATATGTTTACGGGATCCCCATCGGTTTTAATGAGCTGCGGTGTTTAAATTGAAGATCGGTTGTGCACCCTCCAATTTTATCATTTTAAAGTGTTTGTAGTGAAGACATAGTCACAAAAATTTTCTTTCTTCCTAACATAAAATCAGTCAACATTTTAATCTAAGTTGTTACGTAAGAAAACTAGTAATATATGTAGGAGAAGTTCCTATTATAAAGCTTGTGGCGAATCCGGCACACCTATCTGTCATGTCCCCATAAGTGGTTAAAAGCTCGACATCAAAAGAGGTTCATGCCATTAGTATCAACTATCGGGTCAAGCCAGTGGTTTATAATGGCTAATCGTTTACCCTCAAAATATCGTTATCATTTTGTCATGTCCAATATTGTGGGTGACAATATGCCCTTTATTGTGGGTTCTGCAACTCCTGCATGCATGAGTGCCTTACAGATACTAGGCACAATCAGTTGGCTCAATTGGTGAACTAGCTGTTGTTTCATTTTTAGGCAAAAGGGCACTACTTACTATACATCACAAGTTCACAACAGTGTGAACAGTCATCCAAAATATACAAAACTTCTGCCCAACTTCGTGGCTATGGTTTCTGAGAATACTTGCTTTTAAGAAACCAAGCAACCTGAAAGGGGTTAAGTTGTCTGCCATCTTCTTCTAATTCATCAACAAAGGCATCACATGAGATGAAACGTCAATAATTATATGAATTTTTCCTTGCGAGAAGATGGTCGAAGTAGAATTCAAAAGTATGGAGAATTATGATATGATTTACATGTTTATGTGTTTCATTTTCTACAACAAGTATAATGACTATAATGTAAGTTCTCCACAATTAAAAAGAAAAAATACGATGAAATTTTGATCTCTTGCTACCTTATGTTCAAAGTTAACCCTGTAATCTAGCATATATACACAATATTCTTTAACAAACTTATCTATCTAGACAAACATGTCAAGGTGGTACGAACCATGTAAACCCTAGTGTTTGTACATTTCCCTAAGAAATTGATTAAAGTGGCCACACTTTGTTAGTACTGTCATGAGGTATATCCAACACAGAGTACGAATCTTTGACATGGCAGCTAAAGAAATCATCAGTCTTCTCTTTTTGAGAAGGTACAAACGATTGTTGCTGTACCACCAGCACTGAGACCTCGCAGTTTCCGTCGGAAGAGGCTAACATGTCTCCGAGGAACCCTAGTTCCGGAAACTCATTCCATTCAGTGAGTCCCATGAACAACTGCGAATCACAATCATGCCTTCTCCCCAACAGAATCAGGTCGAGAAAATTCTCCATCGATCTAATCACATTGATCATGTCAACGCTATCTTTAACATGTACCTCGTTGTAAACATGCTGTTTCTTGTCAACAATGGCTTCCTGATACTTCCTTATAACTTCCGAATCGATCTCTTTCTGGGTGCTGCTTTGCTTCGGATCGGTTAATTTGGTTACGGTTAGGCTGACATTAGGGTTTCCAGCCATCCTCGTCGCTAATGCCAGTGCTTCGCGGTCATCAGGTCCCTCTATAAAGATTGTCCCAACGTTATAGAAACTTCTTCCTGATAGAGAAGCTTGTAAAGCTGTTGGTTTCTTATTCAACGTTCCTCGGTCTACAAGAATCCCAACGGAGCATGGAGCATTTCGAATGATGTTTCTGTTGACGGACCTGATTGGATGTGCTACTTCCTCGGTGCATCGGAGAGCACAGAACAACTTGTGAAAAGGGATTATGATCATCGAAGTCCTTCTTTCGAAAGCAAGTGAGCATACGTCGTCGTGCATTGTGTCGAAAGGCGCAATTGCGGTGAATGCATTCATTAGGACTCTGCCGGCGTTGTGTTCTTGGTACAATCTGAAGGCATTGATTATGTGATCGGACAAAGCGGTCGTGCTGTTACTTTTGCCGGGTCTGTGGGCTATGAGGACCGGAGCTGTTCGACCTGCGAGACGGATGAGGTGGACAAGGTAGAAGCAAATGGGGCTTTTTGGGGTTGGATTGAAGACTTCTATTAGGTTGATGATGGAGGGAGTGCTGTCTTGGTGGAACATGCAGACAAGAAGTCTGAGTTCCATGTTTGGCAAGGAATGCTCAATGGTTCGTCTTCGCTTTGCGGATTTGTATCTCTTGGAGGGTTTGTACAAGAATTTCACTATTGGGGTGATGATCCCAGTTAATAAAACCGAGGTTATAATCATGATGCTGTAGCATTCTCCGTCAATGAGCTGCAAAAATTATTAAGAACAAATCAGTATGTGTCCGAGACAATTCACATATAAAAATACATGGTTTAGGGTTCTAATTTTTAGAGTTCGACTCAGGTCTAAAAATCTCAAGTACGTATGGGCCTGGATGCATGTAACATTAATAACAAGATGATGGAGTATGGGAGAGTGTATTACCAAGAGTACCAGTCCATGTTGCAAGATAAGAAGGTCAGTGATGCCTTGGGCACTCATGATGAGCCCTAATGCAAGTGCGTCGGTTGCGGGCATTTTGCAGTAGAGTGAAGGCACCATGGTTCCTAATAGCTTACCACAAAAGCTACTGAGAGCCAGAACCTCCACAATCACAAAGGTCTTCATTCTGATTCTACTCAGATTCAACCTTGCACCAGTTAACACAAAGTAGCTCGGCAACAGAATGTTGGAAACGTACGAGTCAAGTCTATCCACCAAAGCTGAACCCAAAGGCGGGCCGTCCGGCACGGCGAGGCCCAAAACCATAGGCCCAAGCATAAAATGCTGGCCCACAATCTCACCGAGAAGGCAACAAAGCATGACCATGATGAAGATGGAGAATATGTAGCTCTCTTTGATGGCTTTGCGTTTAGCTGCTTGTGCAACCATCCACAGCAGTATTGGCCTCAATACGCAGAGAATTAGAACCAACAATCCGGCTAAACTCAAAACCATAAACGGCAAGTTTTGGATATTTTTCATGGTGCCTTGCCGGAGTGTGAAGGATATGATGATATGTATCCAAGAGAGGGTTCCACTAATCATCGAAGAAGACACAGCCAAACGACCAAGCTCCGAGTTTAGGAGCTTCAAATCTCCCAAGAGACAAGCAATGACGTGGAAACTACTTTGGCACTGAAGCACTGCTATGACTATAAGTGATTTGTGCAGCTGGGGTTCCATGGTAACCGTTCGTTGCAGTACAAAAGTTAAGCATACATTTAGGACCAAAGGGACGAAAAATGCCGAGAGGCCTATGACCACAGCCTTCTTTCCCGACCGTTTGACTATACTCATATCCATTTTTACACCCACTAGGAATAGGAAAAGCATGCAACCAAAGAAAGCAAAGGTTTGGCTGATGTAGAAACTTTTTACTGGGTAAACTGTGTCTGCAAAATCATTTTCTCCTCCTAAGCATGATGGTCCCAATAGAATACCTGCCTGACAATAACAAATATGCTCATCACATTCAACAAATATATTCAATCAAACACATTTTGTAGCCGTGTATTATATATTCAAGATCGAGTCATAAATCCTCAACTTAATACACGGCTAATTAACAAAGAAATTTGAAAAAGGGTACTGTATTGGATTAATTACCAGCATTTGCGAGATGAAAGCACTTTCTCCAAGAGGGTTGAGAACGGATTGGAAGAGCATGGTGACCAAGGCAGCTATAGAAAGCTGCATATAAAGTATCGGAGTTGGGTATTTCAAAGGATTATCACCAAGAAAGACCCCTTTCGATCTCATGCTTTTCTGGGTCTCGCATATCCAGTTGTGTGTTCTATTCATTGCGAATCCTGGCTAGTAGCTCCCCAATACAGCGGTTAGAAAAGAAATATGAAACAACGGTGTTTCTCAGGTAGAGAGAGAATTGAGAAAGTCGTGGAGAGGAGCTAGACGTCTAGCCATGCATGCATGGATATGAGAGATGCATGAACAGAGTATGCCGAAGTATGGAAGTTACGGATAGGAGGATGAAGCGGGTTTGCCAAACGATGATAATAATGGTTGGTTTTTGATCGCTAGTTCAGGACAAGTTTAGGTCGATAGTTCACGACAAGTTTGGTTTCTTAATTTTGTGTTTAGAGGTGGAAAAACGTTTCCAATGTTATGATTGTAGCTAGCCATTGTACCGATGTTTTCAAATTTCCAATAGCTTTTTCTCTTCTAGGTTAAGAAAATTAATATTGTTATAGTACCTAAATCCTCCTTAAACAATTATCACACAAAAAGGTAAATAGGACCATGTCCCGCACCTACTATATTACAATTTTAAAAGTAAGGATTTGTTTAAGAATATGTCTTTGTGCTTTTGTTTAATGCTGTGAGGAATAGGAATACATTACAATGTTGTAATAGGTAATTAGGTATACTATATTGTGTAGGATTAGGTTTTCCTTCTACCTACCTAAAATGTATTTTGTAAAATCCTTTATATATAGAGACTCTTATCAATGAATAATACGCACATCTCAAAAACATCTTTGCTACATTCTCCACTTTATACGTTTCTCTAACACGTTATCAACACATTCTTGAGCTGATAGCAACTACTACGTACTAAAAAAGCCTTGTCCCTATTTCCTGCCTACCAACTTTTCTGGCGACCAAGCCTTTGCGATATGACAAGCCATTACGGCCACCTCGATCAAATTTTGGCGTTGTTGCCGGAGATTGAAAACTCTTGCAAACTGTATGTCATCAATTTACAATTAATGACATATAGTTAGAAAGAGATATTTCAATCCCCGGCCACAGCATCAAAATTTGATCGAGTCGAAACGTGCATCAAACGAAAACCCTTTTGACAATTAATATATAGTGGTAAGTAGGGTATTGTTATTGGCTGGGGATGAGTGTATTTTGTAAAACAAAACGTTATACGAAAATAAACAAAATATATACAGAACATGTTGAACACACATGTATGCACGTTGTAACGAGGTTGAAATGCCAGAACACTCGTATACAACGTGATCAGCTAAAGCCAGAAACATACTCTAGTCCTGCATATACTTGTTGTAACGTAACCATACAATTTCCCTCAATGATTATAAACACAATGTAACCTCAACGCTTTCTCCTTTTCTTTTGTTCTTTTCTATCTGCATTTACATTAATTACAATGAACCTTAATTGATTTCTATCATGGTGTTCCTGCTGGAGATGTAATACTACATTTTTCTTCGAAAAAAAAAGGGGAGAGGTGCTATATATCAATGCTCAGGGTTATATTCTTAACCCATTAACGTACCCTATGTACAAAGTCAGCGTACACTAACTGATCCACCGTTGTTGTTGTATCACCAGAATGGATGCCTTACAATCGAGATCAGGTGATGCAAGCAAATCTCCTATCGTCCCCAACTCCGGGAATTCACTCCATTGCGAAAGCCCTACTGTCTGAGGTGACTCTACCTCATGCCTTCTTCCAACTATGATTATATCATACTCATCCACCATAGACCTTAAGAGAAAGGCCGTTTCCGGTCCATCCTTCACCATCTCTTCTACATATACTACAAGGCCTCCGCCCACATTGTTATATTTGAATTCCTTCAATGACTCTGCATCAAGTATTTTATCCCATTCCCCACCATCATATTCCTTACCCATGGCTACTAAATGGATTACTGTTAACCTAATCGACGAGTCCTTGGCCATTCTTTTGGCAAAGGCCAATGCCTCCCTGTCATCTTTCCCTCCCAAGAAGACTACCGCAACCGAAAATGTTGATAATGCGGATACAACGGAGGTAGACCGGCCTAAATGTCCCCGATCCACTAGGATTCCGACGGAGCAAGGAGCTCTTTCGAGTACACTGAAGTTCAGTGACCTTATAGTATTGTCTTCCGACTCAATACTAGAACCATCGATTGACCATTCCCGATGAAAAGGGAGGACTATTAGGGTTGTGAGCTTGTCCATTGCAAGCGTGCAGATATCTTCTTGCATTAATTTCGGTGGAGAGATTGCCGTGAATACGCTTAAATTAACAGCACCACGATTTTCGCTCGCGAAGTGATTGAAATAAAGGATGACATTTGCTGAAGATGTGCTAATATGGGAATCTGTTTTATCCTGCGCTTGGTGGGAGATAAAAATGGGAGTCACTCTACCGATTAATTCGATGAGATGGAGAACATAAACAGTGATGGGGTTTTCTTTAGATGGGCATGCTGCATCGAGTAGATTGATCACTGCAGGCATGTTAGATGATCTGTGGATGCAGGTAAGAACTTTGAGCTCTGCATTGGGTTTCAAATGCATAATGTCCCTTCTCTCGTAGCCTGCGTATTTTCTCGAAGGTTCGTAGAGGTGCTTCACTACAATAGGCACGAGTACTGAAGTCACCACAACGCTAGAAAACATCACAGCATACACCGAATCATTTACTATCTGTATCAGAAGGTCAGGAGAAAAATTAGTAACTAATTACTCATAGGCATGATTCAAAGGAATGATTGGACCGTTAAAAAATAGTTCAAGTTTAGTTTCTCACAATTGAGGTACTACAGTTATAAAAAGAAAAGGACAAGTTATTATTCAGAGTGTACGTACGTACCCGGAAATCTCTGAAACTAGTATAGGCTGAAAGGTGGACAATTCCTTTGCAGCTTAAAATGAGAGCAAGAACAAATGCATCCTTCAAGGGCATCCGGAAATACAATTGAGTACCCATGGTGGCTAAGATTTTGACCCCAAAAACGAAGACCATGAGGAAAGCAGTGGTTTTTGTTGCATCGTCTTTGTAGTCGATTAACCAAAAGTCCGGCCTCATTGCATTTATCGTCACATAAATAGGCAGAAACACTTCTGAAATGAAGAGTTGGAAGTTTTCTTGAACAGCAGATCCTAGAGGCCGTCCAGCTGGGACAGCCAGACCAAATACAAAAGGTCCAAAATGAAAAGACTGGCCGTAATAATGTGTAAGTATCCCAGAACCAAGCACCACCAGAATTAGGGCACTGAGATAGCTTTTCTTGACAGGCCTGTTTTCTGGGGTCTGCCTGACCATCCATAACATTATTGGTCTAAATATCACAGCAACAGAAATAACATAAGCAATGGCTGCTCCGAGGTTAATACTGTTAGTGTCAAGTTTACTACTCTTCGAAAATGATGAGCTGCCTATAAAATATTGGAGACACACGGTAAAGACGTCACAGACTAATGTTGCAGACTGGCTTAACCGGCCAATTTCAGATGTGAGGAGCTGCAGGTCCTCGAGAAGAAGAAGAACAACCGGAAACGCAGTTATGCTATGCGTCGCGGTCACAACCTCAAGCCGAGTGGTGTCTCTCTTGTCAAGGTTATAGACATATTTCACAATAAGCCTTTGGACAACCTCACCGCTTGCCAAAGGGACCAACATGCCTAAAACCCCGGTGAGGATGGCTTTATATCCTGATCTTTTTATGATTCCCAAATCCACTGTCGTTCCTAGTACAAACAGGAAGAGGCTGTAACCAAGCTCACCCAGAAGACCAATAACTTCTTGACTCTTCACATGAAACGCTTTCTCGCCGAATTGCCAATAGTGGAAAGAGACGCCGAAGAGCATGCCTGTCTATTTAACACACAAAATGATTTCAACGATTCAGTAAAATACTAGTGATATCTAAGAGTGCGCAACACTAGAGAATAATGTAGGTACTGCAAACAGGTAGATATAAGCAAATGGGTTTTCCATTTTTTTTTCATTGAGAAATGTGATTGTATAAGCCAAAATTTAAGAGAAGCAGTACTGGATAAAAATAAAATATATGGTAAAATATTGTATAGTCTTTGTGATTTGAAGTCGACATCTGTTTATTTTTTATGGTTTTATTTTAATTTGAATAGTTCTTAAAGTCATAATTTTTCATCCAAATAGTTTTTATGACTTTTAACTGAGAAAATTGTCGGAATGACTATTTAGATGAAAAATCATGACTTTTAAGGACTATTTAGATTAAAATAAAATCATAAGGACTATTTAGATAAAAATTGTGACTTTAAGGACTATTCAGATTAAAATAAAACCATAAGGACTAACAGATGTCGACTTCAAACCATAAAGACTAAATAAATTTCAATTCTAAAATATAAGGGAAAGAAAAAAAAGGAAGGAGAAAAACATACAAAAAGATGGCTGGTGAACTTGGAGATATGAAACCTCTTCAAAAATAAATGGAAGACTTGGGTGGTGATGAAAATCACAGCCATCTGCAACTCCAGCATCGGAAGGGAAAATACCAGTCCAGCGAATTCTTTTGTCGGTTTTATCCCCTTCGAATGTACAGCGGGAGGCAACTGGATACACATGCTAAGACCCTCTGGAGTTGATGTAGTTGTCGACTCATCCATGGTGGTGGAATGATTGATTGCTTCCTTGGATCGTCTTGAGCAATATATTCAAAGAAGGTAAAGGAATGAAATAGGCCTCTTCTTCTTCTTTTTTTGGTCTGGAGGAATGAATGAACAGGGTTTAGGTTTTCACCCTATGCGAGATCGATTGAGCTTAATTGTAAGATTTTTACTTGCCTTTACGTATGATCTAGCTAGGACCTTATATCGTCCACAAAGGTAATCAGGCTAATTTTCCATCTAGAATCCCGAGTTTGTTACATTCAAAGGGAACTAATTTGTTAGTTCACTAGAAACACGAATTAAAGTCAGTTATGTCAACTTAATCATAGGTGCACGTGCTTAATTATCGTTAAGTTACTGAATTATCGTTTCTTTTCCTTTGAGACCATACTTAATTAACGTTTTTTTTTATCATGTACGAGTTCTAAAAAAAACTAACAAACGCATAATATAATATAATGAGAAATTTTATTAACACATCTCTAATTACTAGATACACATACCATACTTAATACATCACCTATTAACTTTATTGTTTTAACATTTTACTAGATACACATACCCAAATTTCCTACAATACTCTTATTTAAAATACACAACTTATTCATTAAATGCACATATTTTCTAGATCTGCTACTCAATTTATTAAAAGAAAATTCACATTAGCTAGTGAGATCTCTTGCGTCACGAGGGCACCGATTTTGCTTGAGATCTCTCATTGAGTTAGATCAATGGCAAGCAAACTGAAAGAGTATATATATAATTATATATAGCACCATCCCAAGTTCTAGTTTGGTGTTCAAACGTAAATTCTTTTAAACGACCTAGCATGTGTGAACAGTAAAAAATAAATTTTCCAACTACAATTTGTACTATCTAATCAAATAACAAATCCTAAAATCTAAATTTTATAGTAGATCAATTTTAATCAAAGATAGAGAAGTCATACCTCGCTTAGGGGTTGAGAAATACCACTGGAATCCATTACGTACGTTGTCTTTAGTTTTTGCTTGAAACTATGGATGTCGCTAGCTATTTCTGATTGTGGCTTTGTATCTTTACATACGTTGTTCTCGTAGAGGAGAATAATAGTCTTAAGCGAGATATTATTTTTTTTTAACTAGGTTTCCTTACTTTTGATATAAATGTCTCTTTTCGTAATTTTATGTACGTACTGATGAAGGATAAAGTGTAGAGACAAAGAGATAGCAAGAGAATCATCATCTTATTCATTGATAGGAGCCCTTTATATAGGGAATTACACAATACCAATATGGTAAGGATATGAATACATAGATCTAGTCTAACTACATATCCTATTGGCATAAGGCCAAGACACACATAGAGAATATCCTAGAACACATACAAAGTCTTATGTAATTTGTATAAAAAAATGATGTGTATCTAATATTTAGAGATGTGTTAATAAAATTTCTCTAATATAATACTTTGCAAGCGGTCATTGTAGAAGAAAAGGTTGAAATATATGCCACGTCAAAGAAAATGATACAGGTAATTAAGCACATTTAGACCATCTCAGCTAGCTATCCTGTTGAAATAATAGGGTTCACCGTGAGGCTTTGAGAGCTCTTTAACATTGTAAATGTTGGTTGCTCTCTTAATAAAACTTCTCTCTCTTAAAAAAAGAAAAAGAAAAAAACAGCAGGAATTCTCTTTTGTTATGTATATCTTTGGCTTAACTAGTTGGTGGATTTGGAAATGGATCCAGGTATCCTTGTGCAACGTACGATGTGCTGAATGGAAAACAAAGCTTTCACAAGTAAGGGGCAACACCAAACCAACCACAATGACAGCTGCAAAGATGACTGGGTGTTGTTTGGGGGCGGTCATGTGTTGAGTCCAGAAAATGGCCTTTTAGGTGCATTATCGGTTCCTATTCCTTGCCCGCTTAATCCAAATGCTACTGAAGCACTTGCTTAATTTATGGCATGGACTCGAGCTCTGCAAGATATTGGGGCAACGAAGGATTGTAGTAAGAGGTGCAGTGGACGCCCTCAATGTGCTCGATGGATTGAATTGGCTGGGATTTTAGTGAAATAGGAGGAGTACTTGTTGCACTCAGATTAACAATGAGTTAGTTTGAGATGGTCTCATGGATGATCAGAAATTATGATTGAGATCATCAGATTCTTTCTTGTGATTTGTATGAGAAACTATGCTCCTAGTTAATGGCCGTAGTAGTGAATTCAGCTAAATAAGTAAATATAGAGCAAAGACCGATAGGGGGCTTTGAAGAAGATTGCAACATTGTCTTCTTCATCGTGCAGGCAGCAGATAAAAGAAGCCTTATTTTGCTAATCTGTTTCCTGTACGATTATATCAGGTGATGAAGCCACTGTCCTGTAGTCAGTAGTCCCCAACTCTGGAAATCCGTTCCATCCTGATAGCCCTACTGTCTAAGGTGACTATGCGTTCTCTCAATTATAATTAGATCAGCTGTGTGCGGAACCATCTTGCACCAATTAACTTTCTAAATGATTACATACCCTTCATCTACAGTTCTACATCATTTTATCTCAACCCCATCATAACCTGTCTTTTACCAAGTACATTGTTCCATTTGCCACTATCATATTCCTCAAATTGAATATTGGCCATTCTCTCCTGAATTGCCAATGCTTCCCTACCTTCTTTTGCTGCCTAATAAGATCATATATAGCCATTGAAAATGATGCTCCAGGACTCCCCTGCAGCCTAAATGGCCGTGGTCTACAGCTAGTATTCCTACCAGCCTTCTAGGTGTAACTGTGTACATCTTTCTGGTTCAGTTCATCTTTAGCTCACAAATGGCAGATCGATGCAGTGCATGAACTAGCATGCAAAGAAGCAGGATCAGTTAGTTAAATGTTATGTTCGTCAGCTGACTGTTCTTTGCCGACAAGTCTACAACAGGGCTGCAGAGTTTTATATTGGATAAATGTTAATATGTTAGTAGCATTTTGGAATATCTCCACTCTATCTCACCCTCCTTACCAAAAAACTGGAAGTAAAATCTGTCAGCAGCTTAACTCACCTCATTGGCATTTGGCAGTGAAGGAAATGAAGCGGCACAGCAAGAGACCACTCCTCACCCTCAGACATTATTAGGCGGAATAAACAAGAAGAAAGAAAAAAAAAAAAGTTAAGAAAGTAGCCTGGAGTCCAGAAGCAATGCTGCAAATTAATAAGAGATGATAGGGAAGGGAGAGAGAGTCCATCAGTAATTATTTTGATCAATCAACCTGGTGTAAAAAATATCATCATATTATTCCCTAAATCCTCCACATGTACGCAAGTAATGCAACACTAAGTCATGAGGTGCTTGTGTTTCTTTTGTTCATGTGCAAATATTGCTTTTTACCCCGATTTAAAAATCCCAAACCAAGAGAGCTGCATCAGACTCTGAGTTTATATATGTATTTTATGCTTTACACAATTACACCAGTTGGATTATCTTTTTTAGCACAAATATGTACTGCAAACTGAAGCAACAATATACTTCAACAAAGTACAATATCAACAAAAATTAAGATGCAAAATTGAGGAAAAAGAATAATTTCCTATTTCACATTTGCAGGATGTAACATATATATACACAGCTCTGAATATCCTACTCACTACAAAAAAATAAGCAAGCACATCTATCTAACACATGGAAATGCTCAAGTATGTTCCTGCAATTCAACAACTAATTACTATACACACCATGCCCACAACTCACCAGCAGTCACCACCATTGATGTACAAGAACTCCAGCCGCTCTGAGCTTATTGAACAGCTCCAAGCACTGATCATAACTCCTCTTGAACTTGGCACTGCGCTGACCGCGGCAGCACCTCTGCCACCTGTTGTAATGACATTCCATAAACACCTCATCAATCAAGCAAATTGCTCCACTCTCAATCAACCTAGGAACCAAATAAAACTCACTCCCTTCCACATCTATCCTCACCACCACTAAATCGCTCCCCGAAACACTCCTCTTCAACCACTCCACAAAATCAATCCCCTTTATCTTATCCACCTCCTCCCCATAACTCGAAGAGCTTCTCACATTGTGATTAATCCTCCCAACTCCTCCAGCCACCTCCACGTCTTTCGAACCCGAATCCCTCGTAATCTCAAAGAACAGCGTCTCATTCCTCACCCAAGCTGCATAAGGCACAAGACTAACCCCTTCCTTATCTCTATACTCCTCATGAAAAACCCTATTAGCCTCCATTGCATAAACCTCAAAGCTCTTGCCCTGTTTTGGGTACTGCTTCTTGAACCAGCTCCCTATACTAGACCCATATCCACGAGCTCCAACATCAATGTAAACATACCTCTGCTTAAAGCTGATGTCCGCCATTGAAGTCAAGTACTTGACCTTCTTCAAGCTTCTCTTCCTTGCAACCCACGGCTTCAGTGGCTCCTGCTCTATCAAGGCCTCTGCTTTTTGCACCAATTCCCGTTTATACCCCGGGATTTCACAGTTCTTACTGGAATTGCCATTAAGCCCCAAATTTCTAGGGTTTTGAAATTGCGTCTTTTTTCTCAGCACGACTTCCCGAACCGACGTCGTATCGACGCCGTCGACGTCGCGGGTGCGGATGAGGCGGCAGCAGTTGAACAAATCAAGAAGGGAATGGAAGCTGTAGTTGTCTTTCGCGAAGATCTGGGCCACGAAGAACCCGCCCGGTTTGAGGGTCCGGCAGACCTCGGCCGCGAAATCCGCGGGTCGACCCGACCGGTCCAGTGACCCGTTGGCGGAGAATTCGAAGTCGAAGGTGGCTTCATCGAACGGCTGGAGGTGCGGGGCCCCGGGGACGATCAACGGCGGAGAAGCGGTGTTGGCGGAGATTCCAATCGAGTAAACGACGCCGTTTTCTTTAAGCGCGAGCACGTCCTCTCCGGCGCGTGTGCCCACGCAGAGGGCCCGAGAATTGGGGGAGAGGAAGCCCTCGGCGATGAGTTCTTGGAAGATTGCGGAGTAGTAATCCACTGTTCGGCGCCACTTCTTGGTCGTCCAGAGGTCGGGGACACGTGGAAGTACGGCGCCCGAAACGGCGGCGTTTTGTGGGACTACGCGGCTGTGGAGTCTGAAGGTGTCGGGGAAGAAGCAGAAGTCGTTGTAGCCGCAGGACTCGCCGGCGAGGGTGATGACGTAGGCGAAGCGGACGGCGAGGACGAGGACGGCGAAGGTGAGGAGGCGGGCGAGGGAGGTTCTTAGCTGGTTGGGTTTTAGTTTCGGAGAATCCATCAAGAAGAGAACCAGAGAATTCCAAGAAGAAGATTGTGAAGGAGAAACCAAAAAATGAGAGGGAAAGTCTCGGAGGGAAAATCGAGGTTGTTGTTGAACAAGTGGCTGATGGCTATTTGCTAGTAGTATATAGCCGTTGCGGTATGGCCTGGTGGAGCTGGCCTGCTTATGTATGGGCTTGATGGGCCTGGCTGAAACTTCGGCTTTGGACTTGCTTCTTTCTCTTTCTACTACTGAGATCTCAAAGGTAAAGATGAATTTTATTTTACACAACTTTGTGTTGATGGTGTTTTCAGATGGGAGAAAGAATGATAGACAACTGTTTTTCTTTGAGGAATAGAGAAATGCACTGGTTTACAATCATCTATACAATGATTGTAGGCTTGATTTATCACGCGTTTAACTAAAGTTGTTTACAACAGTCCCCTTGAAAAAAATTTATAAAAAAAATTGTTTACAACAGAAAGTCTAAAAACGATCGAGATATTGCTGTGTGATTAACATGACCAAACATATTTTCAAGTTACTAAAATGTTTTATTGTTTTAGTTCAATTAGTGACCGATCTAATTTTCACGATAATAAAAGATTAAAGCAACTATAACGACATAGAGCTACAACCCGACATGATCGATGTCACATATTTTAGCATCACACTAAAAGATCCTTTTAAACGATTTGATCCTAATCCCTGACAAAACGGATAATGTTCCTTTCTATCCAAGATTTTCATCATGTGTATGAAATCCTATAGGTTACACATGAAATAGCAAAGATTAGAAACGTGAGTCGCTTGTGTTTTAATATGAAAATTCCCCTTTACCATATAGAAGAGAGAAGAGGACAAACATAGCTTATCTATGAACAACATAGTCGACACCAATAGATAAGAGGAGAAATTAAACAAAAGGGAACAAGGAGCCGTAAGAATATTGATTAACAAATCGTCAATTAATAGAAAAATAGATCAAGAAACACCCACACAAGTAGATAGTGATTGCTTGGTCGGTTTGATGTTGGCCAGGCATCAAGGTCCCATTCCGCCCTCAATTTTTTGTTCCATACGGTGCCGTATGGCTCACGCCATTATCCTAGCATATTAGATTAAAACTAAATCTAGATATCTACTAAGATTTAGTTTATTTACTTTGTTTCATCTTCTTCAGTGGATCATGTAACGTCTCAAGATTATAAGGCAAGGTTATGGTATAGCTTAGCACCAACTAGTTCCAACAACGTTTCATTTCTACGTTTGCGGAATTCCCTTACATTACTAATGATCTTCTCATTTTTAACTTATGTACAGACAAAACCAGAAGAAAACTTCAACATAAATGCGATCAGACTAGCAACAATGCATCGTATTTCATTATAACTTAAACGGAAAGTATGTTTGAGTGAACTAGTACAAAATAACCTCTTAAAAGCATTTTAAATTTTACGAAATGTAATCATCTGGCCTTTTGAATTAAATTTTCGGCTTCATAAATCAATACCGTGAACAAAATACTCTTGATCGAATACTGATACTAACCATCTACCCTTATATATAAAAAACAAAAAAAACAAAAAGAAAAAAACAATGAAAAGAAAAAGGGTAACAGAATGAACAAGAAATGGCTATCACCATCAATGGACCAAGACCAAATACGATGAATGTAGCTTCATGTAAGTGGGCTCCACAAAGAGACCAACCACCCCAGAAGAGTCCATGTGTGAAGAAAATAAAAAAATAAAAAAATAAATAAAAATGAACAATGAAAAATACACATTTGACCTTGACCAACTTGGGCACTAAGTAATGTAATCTCCAGCTCCACACATATGACCCGTTCAACCTTTACATGTTGTAAGGGATGACGATTGCATATATATCCCAACAGCTTCCAGAATTTGATGACATAAAAAGCACTATAGAATACAAACTTTGGATCCAAATTTCACTACAGATGTAACATATGGGGTTACAAAAACAATGAAAAAATAAGCCATTTGAGAAACTTCTTTTATGACATACAATTTTTTGAATATACAGAAAGCAATCCCTGTAAAAACAAAGAATATACAGAACATAACAAATTAATGAACAAAAGGCAATGAATGGAATGAACCTGACTGACTGTGTGTGTGCTTATTGTATCGAGTTTTGACCTCCTTTCTAAACTCTAAATCTTTCCAAAACTACGCAGCTGATGTAGATTGCAGAGTTATCAACATAGCAACGACTCGAAGAATGCATCATCTCTCGGCTCATCCTTGGTTTTAGAAAACATGTTGTTGTCATTGAGCTGTGTTTGGTTCATGTATGACCCCATGGAGTTCTCAAACCCTGCAAATCCGTAACTTCCTGGACTCTGCAACATCTCGAGAGTAAAGGGTGCTTGCCCTTCTGATGTCGGTAGCCTTAGATTTTGAATAGGGTTGTTGTTAGCAGCATTGTTAGTACTGTGATGGGTCATAGGCCTCATTGCTGGGGCTACATTGTGGTGGTTGTTCATGTTGTTGTTGTTGTTGGTATTGTTGCTTGGTAAAGGCCTGTTGGCAGAGCCACTGCCACGAGCTGCAGGAACATCGTGGTTGTGCTTCCCTTCGTAGGTTGTGATCACTGCTCTAAGATCATGTGAAGCTCGCTCTACGTGCTTCCTCACTGGACAGCCTGGATTTGTGCACTTGTAGTAGCTCCTGCAATGATACAAAAAAACGACAATCCACTTTAGCAAACAAGGATTTCAGTATGTTCGTAAATTATAACTCTTGGACTCTATTTTATGTCTGCAACTTTTGAAAGAACTCAATATGATCAAATACAACGTATAAAGTAACAGTACTTCCCAGCAAAGAACTCTTTAAATGAATGTGTCTTATCAACAAGAAAAGAACCCACTTAATTTTCCATGAAAGGAGTTTGGGGCATGAGAGTCTGATATAGAAAAGGTCTACTTCCTTTACTTCAATAATCTTATTGAACTCTAAAAGCAATCTATTTTTCAAAAAGTTTTGAAGAGGATCATTATTAAAGGGAGAAATTGACCTTGGATTTGGGTTGCCCTTTACTACTTTCTGACCATACTTCCTCCACCTATACCCATCATCAAGAATATCAATGTCACTAGTTGTTTGAACTACAACTCTTGGTTCTCTTACTGTTCTACTTCCAGGGGCTGATATACATTCATTGTCACCTTCTTTTTTCCTGTACATAAAATGAAAATCAAGACCTATTAATCACACAAAATCACCCAAATGACTGATGGATGTACAAAAAAAAATTAATGATTGAACTAAGCAAACTGGAAACTTACCATCTTTTGGCATTAGGCTCATCTTCATCATACTCATCCCCTCCTCCTGACTTGCTTCTCTGAGAGCTCTGATCAAACTCATCATCTCCCAGTGAAAGGGATGAATTCTCTGGTGTACCAATGGAGTTATCCATTTGTGAATTCCCATGAGAGCCGAAAGAATGATCCGGGATGTCATTGGTGGTTTGACTTGAAACCTGAACGGCATGGGTAGAAGCCGCTGATGAACCTGACCTTCTAGTATTCTGTGGCTTGGGATGGTTATGATTACCCTTGTAAACTATCTCGGTGATTTGTCCATCCAAAGACCTCTCAACCTTTTTCTTGGTTGGGCAATTCGGATAAGTACACTTGTAATAGCTTCGCGGATTTTCGCTTCCCTTCACTTGTTTCTGGCCATATTTCCTCCAATTGAACCCATCATCTGATCTCTTGTTCAAGCACTGATGAGACTGGAGCTGGGTGTTGTTGTTGTTGTTGTTGTTGCCGGTGGTGTTGGTGTTATTGTAGTTGCTGTACTGATCTGATTGGAAACCACCATTGCTGTTGGCCTGAACATTATTGCCTTGCATATTGGTGGCCATTTCAGAAGAGAAGCTCTGCACTGAAGAACCATACTCAGGTTTCACCATACTCTTCCCTGAAGAAAACTCATCTTGTTTGGAAGGACCTAGATAGTTATTCCATGCCTGTTCTTGAGCCTGGAAGAAACACATTTACATTAGCCAAAAACAACCAAGTCGAAAAAGAAAACGAAAAACAGAGGAGATATATGAGTAATTTCATCAATACACATTACATACAGTCTGAATTGAGCTGTTTGAGGATTGGAAAATTGCTGATGATGAAGTTGGAGGGGGCCTGGTTTGGGTTTGGAAAGAGAAATCAGAGTAGTTCTTGTGCTCCTTTTTAACACTCTGGCTGTTGTTGTTATTGTTGTTGTTAGTGCCAGAACCAGAATTGGTTCTCCAATTAAAGGCTTGAGCTGCAAAACTCCCAGTAGTTGGAGATGGAAGAATCTGCCCATAATAACAAGACCACAGCCACAAAAATGGAAAATCTCATCAGTACAAAAATCATAGAACAAACAAAATTTCAGAAACATATATGGTAAGATTCAATCCCCGACAAAATTAGTCCCCAATAAATCAGCCTACTAAACACAAAAGACCTCCCATTTTTAGCATACTCAAAAACAGGTAAACTTTGACTTTACTATGAACCAAAACCTATATCATATGGTCCCAAACCAAAATCATACAACAACAAATATGTTCAACAACCAACTCTTAGTCCGGAAATGAAACAGTACAATTTTCAAAGATTGATTCTACCCACGTTGGAGGAGCTGAGAAGTACAGGAGAGTCGAGAAGCTCGGCAGGGCTCATCCCAGGCGGGATTGCGAAGTAGGAAGAGGGAGAGACCGAGGGAGGCGAAATGGGGAGCTGGGGAGGCGGGAGTGACTTGAACTTGGGGACACCTGACCCGGTCCGCTCCGCAATACGGTCGGATAGCCCGTGCCCGGAGTATCGGGTTATTGGGTTTGTGGGTTCGGCGCCGGAGGATAGGAGGTCGGAGAAGGAGGTGTTCATGAAGGGGTGAGTGGAGAAGGTGAAGTTGCTGGGGTGGGAATTCGCTGAGGTGTCTAGACTCCCGGAAGAGGAAGCCATGAAAATGGAAAAAGAGAGAGAGGTGGGTTTAGTAAAAGAGAGAGCTCGGGGCTGAAACTATGAATTTATAAGAGAGAGAGAGAGAGAGAGAGAGAGGAGCAGCATGAGGAAGAAGAAGAAGAGGGTCACGTATGGCACAAGCTAGGCTCTTTTTTCTCTATTGCTGTGTTTCTTTGTATTGTGGAGCTTTCTGAGAAGCTGGGGCTCCCTGGGGGGAGGTTTGACCGTTGAATATATTTTTGTGCTATTTTTTTTTTCATTTACAAAGAGCTTTTTTGTTAAATAAAAAAGGTACAGATTTTTTGGTAAGGGATTGATTTTGGCTGGTCAAAGCTCGTGGGTTTGACTGTTTGGCGGCTAAGGCTTGGTTTCATTTGTGTGTCTAGGTTTTTCATATGATGGAATGATATCCAACTTATCAACTAATCCATATCTGCAAGGCAAAATTGGATTTGTATAATCAAGATAAGACCTAGTTGAAATTAAACTCTTTTTGTGTTTTGAATTTAGGATAGTTTGTTTTTATGTTCAGTTATTGAGTGTTTGAGTTATAGACATCTTTTCAGGAAAATAATGTTGTAATTATAGAGGTGTTATATAATGCTAGTACTTCATTTGTTATCTGTTAATGTACATGCACTACCTTCATTCTTGGTCTTCTCTCAATCATGATTCATGCCTAATTAGTTGATTTTTCTACTCTTTTTCATATGTTATTATTGGTAACTTTCTTTTCCCTTCAAAATTTCAAACATTGGCAATATCATGAAGGAAAATGATTCTTGGCCGGCCTTAATAAGGCCTAAAATTTGTGGCCTTAATCTTAACTGTCATACTATGTTACTTAGACACATTAGACACATCTATCATTAATTAAAAAGATTTTGTCATATCATTCTTAAGCAAAAAAAGTAATGTGTTATCCTTCTCAAATCTAAATGGTTCTAAATTATTTTGTTTTTTTATTAAGAAAGAAATGATTATTATGTCTTTTTTTTCTATAAAAGTATATATTGCTATGTTACTTAGACACATCACTAATTAAAAAAATTTTGTCATGTCATTCTTAAGCAAAAAAGTAATGTTATCCTTCTCAAATCTAAACGGTTCTAATTAAATTATTTTGTTTTTTATTAAGAAAGAAATGATTATTATGTCTTTTCTTTTCTATAAAAAGTATATATTTCTAGTCTTTTCTCTATTTTAATTTTCATCACTATAATGTTGCCTAGAATAAACACCAAAATATAAATGAAAATACATATATTTTTGATAGTATATATACTTGTTCAAAATGTGAGTTCATACGAATATATATAGATCGATTACATATAATTTGTCCAAGAAAAAACAATTTCATCCAATATAAAAATTTACATATATATAATTCGTCCAAGATAAAGTTTATATATATAAAGTTTTTTTTATGTTTTTTTTTATTTTTAAATTCGATAGAGAATATGACATATATATGATATTGTAATTAATTTTAACCCGTAAAATAATATAAAAAATGATAAGTTAAAATTCTAGAACTAGATTTAGATTGACAAAAGATAGGAAAGAAATTTTAATAAATTTATGGTATAAAGGCTTCATTTGGTATGTTTACTAACTAGATCATTATTAAGAAACTATTCCATATTGGTTTGTATCAACCATTAATTGTTAGGGTTAAAATTGTCTTACTCAAAAATAACTTGGTGTGATTTTTAAAATTGATGAAAAGTGTGTAGGGATTAAGAGCATCTTTAGTAATACTAGCCATTTTAAAGTTAAATTTTAGTCAAATTAGCTAAAATGTTATTTTAGCTAGCCACTTTAGAAATGTGACTATATTAATGCTCTCTATTTTAGCTAGCATTGCATCAATATTATTCTTCAAATAGAAATAGTTTAAATATATTTATATATCACATAAAATATTTTACAAGGAATGCATTAAATTATAGCTAACCTCATCTGAGTTATCTCGCTAGCTAAATATAGATAGCTAGCGAGACAGCTAAAAGTCATAAAAGCTTAAGTTTGGCTAGTCTGCTGGAGCTCCTAAAACATCTAAAAAAGGTAAACACGCTCTGTAAAATAGCTAAAGAGTTAAAGTAAAGAATCTGTTAAAGATGCTTTAAAGTCATCAATCTCATGTCTCATTAAGGCCCTCTAACGCGCACTAACCTATCATGAATAGTTGTCCTACTAAACTAATATCTAACTAATGTCTCTTTAGGTTAGAAATCAAAAGCTAAAATTTTTTGTTATCATGTACATAACTCAAATACTATAATTAATCTTTTATGATCAAACTCACAACCTCTCACTTACTAAGGGGAGACTATGTCGTTATACCAAATGATACTGGGCTAAAAAAGCTACAATTGATGAGAAGATTCAAATAAGCTACATTTTTCGACAATGGCTAACTAAGAAGTAAGAAAATAAAACTATATTTTATCATTCAATAGGGATACGTAGGTCACCAATAATAGTTAACCAAGAGGAATTCTAACAAACCCAAGGAACTGCGGATAGATCATTTATGTTTTTTTTAGGAAACAATTATATATTATATATAATCCAACATTACAATCATGAAATTTCGTTAGTGGAAATAAAATTCTCGCTCTTCTATCTAAACCAACGATTACAATGAATAAGAACTGAAAAATGTTCAATCATAACCTAACATATTTCAGAAGCCTCGATACATTCTTACAATCAATCTCAAGAAGAATTAACTATTCTAAATACTATATGTCAAAACTACATAATTTTTGAGTTGCCCATTTTTTAAAACTTCTCTTGCACCCTAAGTTTACAGTAATACGAACGAGATATAAAGACTAAATCGTGGAAAATGTTGCTAGTGTCGGCATCATGAGCTTTATCTTTGAGGCTGGCAAGTGGCAAAGGGTATGGTGGGATATTTATTAAAGATCTAGCTAACAATACATATCATCTAGAAGATGCATGACACTCCTCATCCTGGTATATATTTGCCGTCTTAAAAGGACATATGCATTTCCCATCTAGAACTGATTGAGCATCTAAATCCTTTGTGGATAAATAAATACCCCGTACGTGGGAATGTGAGACCAAGTCTTATAGCGCTCGCGCAGAAGACACAAAATGAGGTTGCACATTCTTCTTCGAAACCATGCAATACGTTCAAACTGCTCAATCTCTAACGATTCTAATGCTTACTAGTTTTCAAATGAGCGTCATAGACAGCGAGCGTATGGACGCTTGTAACGAGCCCAACTCATTATAACTTGTTATGATAATCTAACTTCATATGTAGTTAAATTCTTGAGTGAATTATCTAGTTAGAGTCTCTATGCAAGCGACGATGAAATTAGCTAAAGTAGCCGATCGAAAATTTAGAAGTAAAACTGTTCATTTTTCTATATTGTTTTGTGATGATTCAATAATCAAATGAATAGCTTGCAATTCAATAAGCGGATTGAAGAGTTTCTCTTTTGGCAAGATGAATAGGAATCAGGGAAAGCTAACAAGGCAGTACTTTCTAGTATGATAATCTACTTAATTCGGGGGTTCTACATGCATTAGTTAGTTTTACCTTTTCTACGTTAGTTGTCTCCTATTAAGCGTAGAGGCTAAGCTAAATTCAGTAAGTCGTATGCAAGTTCACACATAATATTACCAAACACTTAATCGTTTGACCTAGTAAACCAAGGAAATTAAGTAATGAAACATAGCTCATGAATTCCATCAACTTTCTTCATCTTTGACCTCATATACATTTTAATGTGTTAATTGGTATCTTTCATTTGTACGTGTGAGTTCCTACTAAATTAAGTTGCTATCTAAACTCAGTCTGGGTAGGTTTTGTACGGGTAGGTTTTTTCGGTTCAGAGACTAATCTGCATCAAGTTTTTGTCCAATTGTTAAGTATAAAGTGAAAGGTAATGTAAAAAAAGTTGAATCATGAACATAGATGGTTTAAAATAGAGAGAAATTTTGCAACAATAATAGGTAAACAAATTATTGTTGATAATGTAGTAAAAGCTAGCTAGCTACTTAACTATATAACTAAACTGTGAGGTCAGTTATTGCCAAAAAAATTAAAAAAATATTGTGAGGTCAGTTGTGAAGAATCAAAATCAACGTTCTTCAACTTTGACCTTAAAATATAACACCCTTAAATGGTTGGTAGCTAGAAATGGTATTATTCATGATTTGTATGAAATGGTGCACTGGTTTAATTTAACTATTAAAGAGCTCAGTCGCACATATAGTGAATCAAACAGCAACCGATCCGAGTCTAATATTTCAAAAGTTCACTGATATATATTATCAGTAAACACTAAGCACAAGAAATGGTTTCACCAGCTGGCTAAAGAAAGAAAATTGACAGTCAAATTATTGTTAGTGATAGATGATGAACTTAGGCCTCGTTGGTTTCGCGGAAAGTAGGCAGCATGATAGGAAAATTGTTACTTTCTAACGTTTAGGAAAACTAAAAGAAATGAAAGACTTTCTTGATTGAAGATAAAATATGGAGCAAAGTGGCTCCTTCCAAAATCCAATGGAACCACTTTCATTCTTTCTTTCCCTGTATTTATTACGCACATAATAATATTTTATTATATTTTTTAAGAACTTTTTCAATGATTTTCTTTGCGTTACCAAACACCGAAATGAAAACTTCTTTTGAAATTTCATTCCCGTTCACTTTCCCTTCCCATGAGAGAATAATGAACTACTTTCTTTTCAGTAAACCAAATGAGGCCTTAGAGCATCTCCAACAACTTCCCTAAAATTTCTTTAAAATAGGGAAACAAAAGCCAAAATTTCCAAAAAAGTTATGTTCTAACAGTTTCTCTATTTTTGAGATTTCGACATTTATTATAACTATAAAATATGTTACATCATTATTAAATAAAAAAATTATATATTTTATTGTAACAATAAAATACTTTATAAAATATTTTATATTTGTAAACTTTTCGTTGAAACACGTGAAAAATTTAATTTTAAGGAAGGAAAGTTTGCTGCAAATTTGAGGAATGAATCAGTCTCTTTCTTCTCCATCCCCATTTTAGGGAATGAGATTTGGAAGCTGTTGGACCCAAAACAGGCTCAATATTCCCTAAAATTGAGAAAGAGATGTGAAATTCACACTCCCCAGATTGTAATCCATACACCCACTGTTTATTTTTAGTCATCATTTTCATAAGAAGACAAAAATTAAGTCACTAAAGACAAAATTTAAGTTACCACAAATCACAAATGGAAAGTGGGAGTGTAGATTACAATGTGAGGAGTATAGATTTCACTTCCCTTAAAAAATAGAAGAATCTGTTGGAGATATGCTCCGAGCTCTCTTCATCTTTGACCTTATATCTTATAATGAATGAGTTTGGCAGCTCAATATATATATATATATATATATATGGATGATCTAAAGAGGACCTCCTTACTTTAAGAATTTGAGGATTTCTACTATTTTACATTAGTATATGACTTCTTTTAACGATCTCAACCGTTGATCCTCTTGATTCATATGCAAAAAACAAGTCTACAAAATTTCAACTAATTCCATAATCATTTGGTCATTCAAATTGATGTAAACAATTATAGGCCGTTAGATAAAATTAAAACGAATATTGTGCTAATTAAATGGTTAAACGTTTTTCATTTTGGCTAA
>NC_020493.1:20940598-20950276 GCF_000184155.1 Fragaria vesca subsp. vesca | reverse complement strand
TATATATATATATATATATATATATATATATATAAATGCATGATTTATCTGCTTGACTAGCTTGCCTGATGATTGATGTTTTTAATAGTACCAAATCTTGCTATCTAAAAGTTTAGTCAAACACACCCTAAAAACTCTAGCAAAATAAGCTCTCTGTTGGATGCATGTAGAAGTAGAAACAGATTCTTGAACCACCATCCAATTGAGCGCACAATTTTGATCGACCATATACAATTTTGACTTATAAGATAATTTGACGTTTAAAAGTACCTAAATTTACTATCAAGAACTTCAGTCGCAGATATATATGTTGAACAAGCTAAGAGAATCTGGAGCAAAATCAACCAATTCTATTATACCCAATTGATGATACCAGAGAGCATATATATTAGGGTTTTGACGGAAAATTGGCGGTAAAGAATAAACGAATAGGACAGAATTGCAGTCAAGGTCAATATTTTCTTTGAGATCGTACGTCCTTGCGCCATCACGCTGACGCATGAGAGAGACAGTGTGCACCGGTCACAGCTGTGGACTGCCGTGCATCGCTCGCACATTTCACACGTGAACCGTGCGTTACTTGCACGCAGGATTTTGATTGGCCAAGTCCGCATCATCCGCCGGTATCTTGCATTTCTCGTGTTCTTTTGCCTCCACTCGTGTCTACTCATGGCTACAAATCATTCCACCTTTCTCTCTTGTTCTCCAGAAAATTTTCTACAAGAAAAATGACATAGCACATTTTGAAAAGAGTGGGAAATGAATAGATGAGAAAGACACAGTAGATTCTTATTGAACACCAATCTCATCTTGTTCTCCTACAAAATTAGACTTCCATGAAGTGTATGATTTCAGTTTCACCCAAACATTGAATATTGTTTGGTGAAAGATAGGTAGGGTAGCTGCAAGGGTTTGTCAGACTTAAAAACTTCAATGTAATGCACAATCCTGGACTTCCATATTAGTCCCATAGTTAACAGGGCTTGCAGGGCATGAACTTGTTGGACCCTTCAGCCTTCTAATCACATATTTGTCTGCATGTCTCCCTTTCTTCCCAACCTATGTAGCTTCAGCCTTCAGGAGATCTTCCTACATGCAGTTGCCATCCTTTTGGATCTATCTCCACCTGGAAACAATATAAGAAGAAAAAAGTTTAACAAATTTATACGAATGAACTTGCTGCAATCTTCCAGGTCATTCGGATGCAATTTTCCGATGCCCTTATACATGACTGCAATAACTATATAACGATTGTGCTCCAAAGTAGATTACTTGGCCATCAGTGAAAAGTTTTCTAGCAAGCTCATTTCCTCTATAAGCTATGCAAGGTGCCTGATGAACTGATGACTATGAGGTTGAATGGATATATCAAAGATTTTTCAGTTGATAGCATTGGGGTACACAATATGAGGCACAACTGGTCAAGGAACAAATTTGAGAAACAATGATCAGTGTTCCATTTTTTGTGTGAGGTACTAAACATAATTTGTACCTAACAACTATAGCAAATATAATTGATCAGCAATGAGGAATACCAACGTGAGATTCGGAAGACAGTCAAGTTTATATCTCAATAACATATCATTTCATGGAACTTATTCATTAGCTGAACAGGATGATATTGCTGTACTAGAACGGAAAGAACAGAAGTACCTGGAATGCTTTGTCCCTCCAATGAAACACACAACCACGGCCTTCCATGTACTCAAAAATATATTTTGGAAGCAGAGGTTTCAAGGATGTATGAAGCTTAACTTTTGTTAAGCCTCCACATGCCAATAGGGCAGCAGCGAGGCCATTTGGACTCAATCCTGTCAGGTGCAAAATAGTCATGTTTTGAAGGCGGTTGATGTTGGTGAGAGATAACAGCCCCACATCTGTGACTGAACAATAGGACAGGTTTATCTGCAACATCAAGAGATGAACACTAGGTTTTAGATTTTCAACAACTTTGATGTTCCAGAATGTATTGAAAGGGGAACTACCTGTCTGAGATTATGGCAAAATTGACCAAGTGCAAGCATGCCATTATCATTGATATTGAAGCATTTCTTTATATCCAGCACTGCAAGTTGCCTACATGCCCTAGCAATAGCTGAAAGGCCAACTGTCGAGACAGAAGGACATGCTCGAAGTTCAAGTATCCTTAATCTCAAACACTCTGACAATGATATCAATGAAGAGTCTGTGATTTTATTATTGTAAGCAATGTTGATCATCTCCAGATCAGGACAACCCTGAGCTATTTTTGCAATGCCCACATCAGTTACTCCCAGCGACCTACAGAAGATAAGCCCATAAGATTGCTATACAAAGAGAAGTTAATCACAATTACATAGTATTCACCATAGCATCATTCATTCGGAGCTACTGACTTCACATGCCAGAAGAATATTCTGAAGAAGATTAGTTTCTTGGGTAATACCATTAAGACTTTTGTTTTGGTAACTATAGCCAAAGGCCTAAAATCATATAGAAGGAACTTCAAGACAAATATCTACCCGATATAGGCGGTTGTAAATCTGCATAAAGCCACTAACCTATACAAATCAAGCTCTTTCAGCTTTCGACAGCCACTTCCGACATGGATGAGTCCTTCATCAGTAATGTTCAAGCAGACACCCAACTTTAGACTACAAAGTTTGGAACATCTTGAGATGGACATTAATCCTACACAAGTTTAGCAGCATTTCATATTAGCAGATAGAAAATTACATTACATTACAATAAAAAAGAAGGCACTCAGGTGGATTAGAATGGTAAGTTCAAGTCAAAACCTTCATCATCAATTTCGTTATCTGTGACATCCAATTCCTCCAAGAATTGGCAACGCTGCCCAATCAACAGGAAAGCGTCTTTAGAAACCAGGGTACAGGATTCCATCCTCAGGGAAGTAAGGACTGTACATGATTTTGTTATGCAATCTATAGCGGCAGAAGTTATTTTGCGGCAGCAGGTGATGTCTAGTTTCAGCAACTGCCTGTGTGCTTGCACAAGGAAGGAGAGGCACTCATCTGTCACTCCAGTGCATTTACTTAAACTCAGCTCTCTCAGTGAGGCACGCCAACTTCCAATCGCTTTAGTTCCAGAACATGTGACCAAACAACCATCTAGTCTAATCGATTTCAACCTCGAATAATTAAGGAGGCATTTCCCCAGGTCAGTGGTGACCTAAACCACAGTTATAAATGTCAATAAAGAGTTTGGAAGTACTGAAAAAATCACTAGGATGATCATAGGTTGATACTTACCGAAGGACCATATGATAGGATTAGCTGCTCAAGGTTCTCAGCACCATGTGTCAGTGAAGACAAACCCACATGACTAACATTCTGACATTTCGACAAATTAAGCATCTGTACAGTAGCACATAAACGAAATCGATTATGATTACTGTTGAAAACTTGATACAAATACAGTTAACTAAGACTTCAGAAGTAAGGAATAATCAGTGAAGAAAATTGAATATGGCTATAAAATGGGGATACACCACTAAGTCTGTTACAAAGACAGGCATCACATAAGCCGAAAACAATCACATATTGCTGAAAGGAATTGTCTTGAACTTGTATAAGGCATATTAATGAAATGTACCTTGAGCGAGCTGCAACTATGCTCGAGGCTAACAAGGCCATCATCATCAATTCCAAGGCATCCTTCAAGAACCAAATCTTCAAGATATTGTAGTTGCAGGATCGGTGGAAGACATTTTTCTGTAATCTGCAGTAAAAAGCATACATCTCTTCAAACTAGATCAAACAATTCCGAACTTTTAATCTCCAGAAGCAGCACAATTAGAACCATCAACAACCCAAACAGGTGAATCAGGCATGCATATATTTTCTTCATCATACATCACTCCAACAACTAGCCTATATTAGTCAAATACGTCACTCCATTAGTCTGTCACAGTAAACCTCCCTTTCTATCTGGCGCCAAGAAAGTAAATTCAGATCAATGAAAATGGCCTTTTCGCCTACTCAACAACAGTAAATGTACTTTTTGAATAATTATCTACCATAAAAAATATACCCTTTAAGATCAACATCCAAGCTCAGCACAAATCATCTAAACTCACACTTGACCTTCAAATCACAATGATTCATTTAACCTCAGTTAAAAAACGAAACACTGCAGTAAAAACAAAGTTACCGGCAGACAAGAGAGATCCAAACTCCTGAGCTGCTTGCACTTCACAGCGACCAATCCAACCCCCAAATCCGTGACACGTAAGCACCACCTCAAGCTCAACACCTTGAGCTTCTTACATCCAACGGCTATACAACCAATCCCTATATCACTAACAAACTTACACCTCCCCATCCACAGCTTCTCCAGATTCCTCGCCTCCGCGATCGCCTTCGCCGCCGCGTCCGTCAGCTCCGTCCCGTTCGACACGTCGATCTCCACCAACCCCGAACACCCCGCCGCCAACGCACGCATCCCAATGCCGCCGAACCCCTTCGACCGCGACAGGTTGATCGAGCGGAGCGTCTCCCTCCACGTGGCGGCGACAGAACCGAGCGTGGCGTCGCTGACGCGCGGGCAGAGAGTGAGGTCGAGATGGGATATGTAAGGGTAGCGGTGGAGGGCGCGGTGGAGGAGCTCGGAGCGGAGAGGAGTGAGGGACTTGCGGTGGCGGGACTCGATGAAGTAGAACGATTTGCAGCACAAGGAGAAGGACTTTTTGGAAAACGGCTCGTCGTTTAGGTGGTCGAGGATTGCGTGGATGATCTCCTCCGTGAACAGGTCGAGTGGGTTGGACATAACGGCGTCGTTGCGTTTCGTCATCCGTGTACGGCGGTCGTTGAGTTTAACTAACTGTGTAACGGAAAAACAGAGGAGTGGGGCTTTGGGGAAGAAGAAGAGTTGAACAAGAACAAGAAGAAATGTGGAGGATATTACCATAATAGCCTTGAGGGTCAACGAATAAGAGTGAAGGATCGGGGGTGTACTTGGTAATTTTGAGATTGGGATTCAGTCTATTTGGGGAAGGGACATATGAGGAAGGACAGGTTGAGCTTGCACATGGTACGGCAATTATTTTTAAAAAGTTAACGTACGCATAGGACAGCGTCTCACGGTCCCGCGAGAGAGCGTGGAAGTCACGCTCCGAAAAGAATATCAATATAGTAGGAGGCATAAGGATCTAATTTTCGTCTACTTGCAATTTATTATTTTCTTATGAACAAACTTGCAATTTATTAATTTGGATCATTAGAGTCATTAGGTTCTGCTCAAAAACGAATATTGAAATTCATTAAGTCTTTTTTCTCAACCGATGGATGGAATCAAATTGTTCGGAAGCGCTTCGTTATCACATACACTTAGTCAGATTGATGTGTCGATGAGATATATAGCTTAATAATATTTATGTCAAGAGAATAAGGATCTGTCCGGTAACGTTTTTAAAAAAGATTTTTAAAACAGATTTTTAAAAATAAAAATGAGAGAATGAGATTGTTATTTTCATTGGAAATGTATTTGTGAAAAGTATTTTTCGTATTTTCTCAACTAAGAAAATGAAAAAAATGAAAACGTCATATTTATGTTTTTAGTTTTTCTTTGTAAAAGTTGAAAATATTTTCATTTTTCATTTTCGATGCTTTCAGAAATGTCTCACCGAACACATTTTCATCTTATTTTCATTTTCAAAAAACAGGTTTTTAGACACCAAACTACTAAAGGCAAATGTGGAGAATGTGTTGTATAAATTAGTTGTTAGTTTTATTTTTTGACTCTAGTTTTGATTATTTGTCTTTAGGCTTTAGCTTTCGAACTCCATTTTTGTAGAATGATTCTTTAAGCTTATATCGGAAATTAGCTCCCGCTTTACAAGGCGTGGTACTTTTATTGGAGTTTGACACCTGCTTAACTCTTCTTCTTTTTTTTAATGAAATGAAAATCCCATTAAAGAAAGGCAAAAGCCACAAAGTAACACGCAAAAATTAGAAAGAACAAGAACAAACTGAGAGAGCAAACTAGAGAGAAATTAAAATAAAAGGTTTAACATTTCAATACATGAGCTCTAGTGAGCAATTATACACAAAATATGAAGCGAATTGGTGCTCTGATGAGGCTTCATTCTTAATAGCTTATGTTGGCACCTGCAAAAGCATTACATAAGTAAGTATTCACACCATGATATTAGTCTGAAGCTTCCACAATTGCGGGCAGAACTCGCTTTCCATCACTGTTATTCTTAATGGAGACTCGAAACAGCATAAAAAGCATATGGCGACAGCTATGTTGCACGGAAACGGAAACGAGTTTCGGTTTCCTATACGATCTGATTCATGGAAACGTCAAAATCAAATATAGTTCGATACGAAACATGGAGGAAATGTCAAAATTAAAATAATATAATATTTATTATAATAAATATAATTGAAAAAATAAAAATTTTCTCGGTAACTTAGTAAATTAATGTTCAAGTTTATTTTCGAGTTTTTCTCGAAATGTTAAACTATTCTTTTAAGATCTCGATATTGTAATTCGCAACGACACGAGTTCACCGGTGTTTTCAGATGATTTTTCGAAACATCGAGCTATTTTCTACGTTTTATCGAAGTTATAGTAAAACAAATTCATTTTATTTCAGAAATTAGAAAACCCAAATTAGTTCCTAGCCGTCAAATCTCCCTGTTTTAAATCTGGGTCGTTGGTCATTTTTTCAAAAACCCAGGCCTAGGTCAAAAGACCCAAACCTGGTTAATCTCTTCTCTCTCTCCTCTCCCCGACTCTCTCTCTCTCTCTCTCTCTCGGTCCCCTCGTCTGCTCCGCCCTCTCCTTCTGGAGCGGGGTCCGGCCACGAATCGCCAATCCACCAAAAGCAAAATGTTTCTCTGTCTTCCCACTACAAAACCCAACCTTCAATTCACACATGCACAACCTAGAAGGAGATCGACCGAGAAAAGGCGTGGCGGTTCTTCGGTGATTCTCGATGGTTTCAGCCACGGTTCGACATATTAGAGGTAGGGTTTTCTTTCTCTCTCCCTCCTCTTCCATTCTATGTCCCTGAATGTTCCATTCGTGCCCTAATCAAATATTGGGGTAGAAAATATTCGACCACCGAACACCCATCGTGGAACGTTTCCATCCAAGACGAAACTTGTTTCCCTGGCATTTAGATTTCTTCTTTCCTGGAAACGCGTTTCGAGGCGTTTCGTTTCTGAAACGTTTCTGAAACGCGAAACGTCAGTAATTTGGCGTTTCGGTGCAACATAGGATGGCAGTCTGGAACCTTATATACTAGCCATATAAAGTCATCATCGTTGTCGTCTATATCGTCATGTAAGCCCATACAAACTTTCTCAGCATCAAAATGGAGAAGCCAACGCAACATGCATATAGCAAACATGTAATATAGCATATTCTGAGCTCCCATAGGATAATCCATCGGAATCCAGCTGTTAAGACACGAGGACTCCAGAAGCTAGTAGGGCAATCAAGAAGCCTTTACATTCAACAGCAACCAAAATTTGATTCGTCCATCCCTCCCATGTCTCTTTGCACAAATCGAAAGTGTATGCAATGTAGGGAATGATGGTTGAAGTGGAGAGAACATGAATATGGACCTTGTTTCCCCACCTAGTCTGGTTCACTACTTGATAGGGAGTGGAACTAGGTGGATTAGGTAGGCATCTTTTGGTAAATCCTTTAGTTTTGGGTTCAATCACATAAAAAGTGATGTTCTGTGAATCAGTTAAGTCCGAAAAAGTGAAGACTCAAATTGATACATATGAACATGGTGGTTGGTCAGAGCATCCAACAAATCGGGTTGTGCGTATAGAAGGTGTCTGTATGGGGAGTTTGTGTAGGAAACAATGGGGGTGCCAGGGTGAATGATATAATCTGTGTTAGGTTTGTGCAAACAAGTAGCTAGCTTAGGTCATCTGTAGTAAGGAGGGCCAAGTGAGCTTTATGACCCTAATTCTAAAAAAATGGGCTCCAATAATAAAGGGCTAAAGAGCAAGAGGGGTGGAGGTGAGTGAAGAGATCCAAATTTAACCCTCAAGATGACCTTAGAGCTTTTCTTTGAGACCCACAAAAATCATGCAGCAATCCAAATGGTGGCAAACCTCACGTGATGCAGTTTTCTGAAAATAAAATCCAATGGCTCATAGACCATGACCATTGAGATCCAACGGTGAAGAATTATATAACTTAATTATATATTTTTTTAATGTTTCCAACGTACGGAAACTTGGAAACATTTGTAACAACCAAAAAAAGATTAGTTTTTTAATGTACACCGGCCTTGTTCCTTTCATTAAAAAAAACTTTTTTTATTTTATCAACGACGTAAATTTCATTCCAACAACTCAAAGGTTACAAATATTGGCCAAAAAGCCATAAATCCCATCAGGAATAGGACCATACCATCTGCCAGAGAAACCAGCACCCAAAGCAAACTTAGCTACCTTATGTGCAATAGAATTAGCAGTACTCCTATAAACATGAACAAAGAAAGAAGAAGGAAGTGTAGCTAAACACAGCTTAACATCCTCTACAATATTCCCGAAATCAGAATTATCAATCTCTTCACCTGCTTTAATTAGCAGCTTGAACCAACTTCAGACAATCCGATTCAAAGATAATCGGGTTAAGATGGAATTCTGCTGCCAACTCACATGCAGCTCTACTGGCTACTACCTAAATAAAAAATAAAAAAAACTTAAAAAATTATTTTCACCCCAAAAATTAATTTTTGATATAAATTAAATCATAAGTTTCAAAAATATAATGAACTATAAAATATTTGAAAGGGCTAAATATAGCCCTCCCTTGTTGGAGATGATTCACCATCGTATGAATAAATTATATTATTTAAGAGACCTTTAGTGGAGATGGTCAAATATTGAACCAAAAAAATAGGTGGAGGGCCATAAGGCCCTCCCCCCAAAAAAAATAATCCTCACCATAAGGCAAGTAGACCTGTACCTTCTCTAACGGTACACGTGGAGGGTCATACAGCTTTGGAGGTATGCAATCTATGTTGCTGAGTTTCCCCACATCCAGATTTAGATGATATGCTCCGAACTCTAGCTGTCACCACAAACAAAAACCATTCCTTCCTCATCGATTTTGAGCGAGCGGGTTGCTTATTCTTCACTGGAGAAACAAGATCCACCCGTAGAGTTCTGGTTCAGGCAAATAGAACGGAATCTTTGAGCATAGGGTCTTTTTTTTTTATGAAAATCTGAGGAGGAGATCGGTAAGCAGAGGGGCTTTTTTTGAATTTTTTTATTAGATTTACTATACAACACGTAGATTAAATAATTTTTTTAATTAGATTTAAAATTCCTGATGATGATGTAAACTATAACTTTTTTTAGTAAGTGGAGGTTATGTGGCTAGACCAAATGGTATTGGGCATATAAACTATAATTTAACTCATTGATTGATGGGTAAATAACACTAAAGTACCATTTGAAGGTAAAAATGATAAAAAAATCATCAATTGTTCCACATGTTAAAATGGTCACCCTAAATGTTATTAGATGATAAAATAGTTACTTAATTCTATATCATATGATCTAATGGTCATTATTAAGTATCAATTATGATAAAAAAGTACATTTTTAAATTTTAAGGTTTGACAATTCTACCATTTCTGTTATAAACATCATTCTTTTCTTTCTTTCTGTGACTTTCTCCCGTTCTCTTCTCTTAGCC
>NC_020493.1:20938985-20940024 GCF_000184155.1 Fragaria vesca subsp. vesca | reverse complement strand
ATTCTTCTTATTACCTGTTCATTTCAGTTCCCAGTAATGATCTATTGACACTAGTAACAATGTTATTTGATAATAGCCAAGACTTCGATTTCATGAATTTCTCTATTCGAACTTTTCAAGTAAGCAAACATACCTTAACATCTATCTGCATGACTAGAATTAACACTAAATGTAAGTATGTAATATGATTAGAAAAAAGAACTATTTTACGAATACTTACATTGATATGACAAGGAAACCTTTCCCAGTTTGTATAGCATAAATTGTGGGTTAGTATTGATCAGTAACCTAGATTTATACATTAAGCATATTCTGTCTTATGGCTTCAAAGTACATCCTATATGGTTCCAACTATTTATCCTATAAATAGTTACATTGCTAGTTCATAGATAATAACATTGTCAGTTACATAGATAATTACATAGATAGTTACATTGTCAATTACATAGTTACATGGATAGTTACAAGGATAGTTACATGGATAGTTACATTGATAGTTACATGCATAGTTACATAGATAGTTACATAGTTAGTTACATTATCAATTCTATAGTTACATGCATAGTTATATAGATGCATAGTTACATGGATAGTTACATGAAAAGTTACATGGATAGTTACATAGATGGATAGTTACATAGTTAGTTACATTGTCAACAGGGACGAAGGCAGGATTTCAAAACAACCTGGGCTAAATTTTCTTTATAATAATGCTTGTATATGACATTAACAAAATATTTTTCACTTCTTAGTACCCGACATTAAGAAATCAACCTATAAGAGTAGAAGTGATATTGATATACAAGAAGAATTAAAAAAAAGGAAAAAATTCAGTTTACTATCCTGAACTTTAGGTCTAAAATCAGTTTGATATCTCATTCTTTTTTTTTAATCAGTTTCATACCTAAACTTTCAAAATGACATCAATCTCGACTAAAATGACTAAAATAGCCCTGGTTAATCTTTTTACCATCTCTCTCTCTCTTTCCCTACCTCCAAATCCACCACATGGCCGGCGCCGGCATCCACCCCTACCACC
>NC_020493.1:20934620-20938965 GCF_000184155.1 Fragaria vesca subsp. vesca | reverse complement strand
GACACTAGTAACAATGGTATTTGATAATAGCCAAGACTTCGATTTCATGAATTTCTCTATTCGAACTTTTCAAGTAAGCAAACATACCTTAACATCCATCTGCATGACTAGAATTACCACTAAATGTAAGTATGTAATATGATTAGAAAAAAGAACTATTTTACGAATACTTACATTGATATGACAAGGAAACCTTTCCCAGTTTGTATAGCATAAATTGTGGGTTAGTATTGATCAGTAACCTAGATTTATACATTAAGCATATTCTGTCTTATGGCTTCAAAGTACATCCTATATGGTTCCAACTATTTATCCTATAAATAGTTACATTGCTAGTTCATAGATAATAACATTGTCAGTTACATAGATAATTACATAGATAGTTACGTACATTGTCAATTACATAGTTACATGGATAGTTACAAGGATAGTTACATGGATAGTTACATTGATAGTTACATTGATAGTTACATGCATAGTTACATGGATAGTTACATAGTTAGTTACATTATCAATTCTATAGTTACATGCATAGTTATATAGATGTATAGTTACATGGATAGTTACATGAAAAGTTACATGGATAGTTACATAGATGGATAGTTACATAGTTAGTTACATTGTCAACAGGGACGGAAGCAGGATTTCAAAACAACCTGGGCTAAATTTTCTTTATAATAATGCTTGTATATGACATTAACAAAATATTTTTCAATTCTTAGTACCCGACATTAAGAAATCAACCTATAAGAGTAGAAGTGATATTGATATACAAGAAGAATTTAAAAAAAAATAATCGAATTCACATCCCAAATTCATGAACTTAAGTAGTTAGAAAAAGCCTAAAATTTAATATTTTGAAATTCAATGTAACAAGCTAGAGATAATAACAAAATGCCAATATTTATTGGTAGCACAAACGTGTTTTCAAAATCGAATAAAATTGAGGGAAAACTATTTTCTAGAAAACTCAAAGAAGAAGTTAACGTTTTGGAACAAAAAGTATCGAAGAAAAAAAAAGACGAGACTTATGTTTTGCAATAGTTGGGGACTTGGACTTATTATTGGACCTATTACTCTTTTTAAATAAAATAAAAGGTGAAGGTGTCGTGTAGAATAGGATTTGTGTATATTCCAATTCTCATTTAGCTTATAATATAATAGGTTTTTGACTACTTTTAATTATTTTTTATCTGGGCTGTTAATTCATAAACCTTTTTATTTCATGTAATATAATCTATTCTATTCAAAAAAACAGAAAAAAGTCTCTGGGCTACAGCTCATAGAGCGTTACATTATCGTCCGTCCCTGATTGTCAATTATATAGTTACATGGAAAGTTACATGAATAGTTACATAGATAGATAGTTACATGGATAGTTACATAGATAATTACATTGTCAATTACATAGTTACATTGCTAGTTACATTGCTAGTTACATTGTCAATTACATAGTTATATGGATAATTACATTGATATTTACATTATCAATTACATAGTTACATGGATAGTTACATGTATAGTTACAAGGATAGTTATATGCATAGTTAGATAGATAGTTACATAAATAGTTACATTGCTAGTTACATTGTCAATTACATAGTTACATGGATAGTTAGATGCATAGTTACATGGAAAGTTACATTGATAGTTACATGGAAAGTTACATTGATAGTTACATGGATAGTTACATGGATAGTTACATAGTTAGTTACATTATCAATTATATAGTTACATTCATAGTTACATAAATGCATAGTTACATGGATAGTTACATGAAAAGTTAGATGGATAGTTACATAGTTAGTTACATTGTCAATTATATAGTTACATGGAAAGTTACGTGGATAGTTACATAGATTGATAGTTACATGGATAGTTAGATAGATAGTTACATTGTCAATTACATAGAATTACATGGATAGTTACATAGATGCGTAGTTACATAGATAATTACATTGTCAATTACATAGTTACATGGATAATTACATGTATAGTTACAAGGATAGTTATATGCATAGTTACAAGGATAGTTAGATAGATGCATAGTTACATAGATAGTTACATAAATAGTTACATTGCTAGTTACATTGTCAATTACATAGTTACATGGATAGTTACATGACAGCTACATATGCATTTATTAGTTATATGTCCAGTTACTTTTACATTTGAGCATGATGTTATGGCCATGTAACTATAGATTGATAGTTACCTGGGTAGTTACATACATGCTACATGACCAGTTACATGTATTGACATACACAAAATTAATGCAAAAGAAAGCAAAACAGAACAATGTCTATTAATTGCAATCTATTCAAAACAAAGAATCTTTCATGTAGCTATTCAAAAAGAATAGATCACTTTGCTCTCAACTTCGTGAACCTACTACTCCTTATGTATTGAAAAACTAGCTCAATGTATGATCTGTCATGTAGCTATTCATCAACTGTCTTCTTTTTTTTTCTTTGCCTCTTCATCTAACCTTTTTTTTTCTTTTTGCCTCTTCATCAACTGTCTTCTTTTTTTTCTTTGCTTGTTGTATGTCAGCATCTCTGTCCTTTATATCCCTTTCTCTGTTATTCTTTCACTTCATCTTTCTTTCCCTTCATCTTCTTCTGCACAAAATTGTCTAATATGTTAGCTTCTCACACCTTGGAACAGTTATTGTAACTACATATATATCTATCAAAGTGACTACCCATGTAATTAGAAGATTGACAGTTACATAAGTAGTTAGTACATTTCAGGTTTCAAAACAGTGCAAACATAAACAAAGACAACCTATCATCACAAGAAACACAAATTTCATTCTATCTGAGCCCAAACATTTTATTGCCTCAGACCTACTTTACTTTCCTCTCCCAAGTTCTTGTCACATTTTCAACACTAAACAATGAATCAAGATGCAAACATTCGTAAAAAATGAATAACACTAACACACACCCAGAGATCAAAAAACAAACACAAACTTCAAAACCAAACAATTAACCGTAAACCCATACTCCCACCCTTTGACATAGAGATGCAACTACCTATGTAACTATATTAAGATACCTATGTAACTACTCATGTAACTAGAGACTGACAGTTACATGGGTAGTTAAATGCATGCTACATAACTAGTTACATTTATTTTCCCACACACATGCAGAAAAACTATAATCATATCAACCTTCATCACATAAACAACATATAAACATTATGTTTGATCACAGAAAACCTTATTTAACTGTTCATGTAAAGCATATAAACATCATGATACACCATACATAAATCTGTTTAGATCCATAGCATTGAACCAAACTCAACAAGTGTATATGGAACTGATACACTACTACCCACATTCATATATAAAAGCAAAGCTGATACCACTTCTAGGTTATCTTCTCACTCGACACAGTTATTGTAACTATCTATCTATGTTCAAATTCATTACACACATGCATCATAGCTCCTAAAATTCATTAAACACCATGCATCATACTAGCAAAAACCAGATATTCGCACATTTACGTTGCATAATCAACTAAACTCATGTCCATAGCTTGTTTTTTCGTGGTTGTTTACATTAAAACTACCACATGTCCAATTTAACTACCTATGCAACTACATAGGTATCTACCAACGTAACTACTAATGTAACTATATATTGACAGTTATGGTAATGACCTAACCAACAAAATCCTAGAACCAATCCCTGCAAATAAATCGCATATCAAAATTCAATCCAATATTCTAAAGAAAACACTTTCACTCTCCAACATTCCAAGCATACAATTTCCCAAAGTTCTTTCCCAAAGTTCTTACCCAAGCAAGAGAACTCGCCGATGTCACTCATCGTTGGCTCGATCACGACCCTTGATTCTCCGCCTCTGTCCTTGTCAACGGCCTCACTTTCAACACTCCCCAATCCTTCCGTTCCTCCAAGCTCGCCCAAAACGACACCACTCGCCTCGCATTCGAGCACTTTTCTCCCCCCTCCGCCTCGGCGCCCCTCCCTGTTTCCAGCCCCGCTCCTTCTGCTTTCCCTCAGCCTAGTCTTATCGCAAGTATACGATTTCGGTTTTGAATTCAGAAATTTGATTATGCTCCGTTTTATTTCGGTTTTCGAATTCTCTGTTTGATTCCTGCTTGGATCTCACCGCCGTCAAAGATTTACGGTGGAGAAAGAGAAAAAATAAAGAGAGAGTGATTAGGGTTTCGAGCAAGAGAGAGAAAAGGGGAAAATGATTCATGTTGAGAGAGAGATGGATTTAACAGCAACCATTTTGGTCAGTGGCAGGATTCGTAATTATGTTTATTTTTAGGGGCAACGGTTTTAAGAGATTTAAATGGTGTA
>NC_020493.1:20923847-20934600 GCF_000184155.1 Fragaria vesca subsp. vesca | reverse complement strand
GATCGTATTAATATTTCGCTAGATGAAATATATGCATTTCTTAAAAAATAAATAAAAAATAACTAGATAAAAACAGCTAGGTGGAGGCCGTGGAGCCGAATAATGGATCTCAAACCCGCCCAGGTAGCACATCCATCGAGTAAGAATCGGCCCAACTCTGACCAAAGCTCACACTGGCCTGGAACTCGGGCTCAACGTGAACGCGCGACTCCAATGCTGCTCAGGTACAATCTTGTTCTAATGTGAACGTGCGACTTCAACGCTCATCTGAATGATCCGAACATTGCATGCACTGATGTTACTAGACCTACAGTTTTACTGAGCTCCCAGCAGGCAATCACATCAGACACAACTTTAGGCACATCACTAGACTTAAGCTCCAAGCTTCTTCTGGTCACCTTTAGTACGTAGGTTCTCACCTTGCCCTTCATTACACGCGCTGTTAGGCTATGGCTCCGGTTAATCGATCGTTTGGTGAGGAAGACACAAAAAAAAAACACAAAAAAAATAACTGTGGACTGTGGTTAAGTCTTCAAGGTAGTCTTCAAAGTACCCAACACGCAAAATATTTATGGCACCACAGAGAGCAGATATCCACCTATAAAAGCATCCTCATTCGTCAAGCTTAATTGTTCTCTTCACTACTGATTCCAGAAAAGAAAAAGAAAAGAGAATGTTGATGTTGGTGTTTGTTTTCTTCGTTGTTTGTTTTGCTTTCTTGAACCTAGCTCTTGGGATCCAGCGCAAGATTTTACTTGCCACGGTACAGCAGCAAGTCAATGGACTCAAAAGGGAGGTTGAAGTGCACCAGAGGCAAATGAAAGAAGCGCAAAGACAATTGAAGGAAGAGCATAGGCGATTGGAAGAAGCGCAAAGGCTGGCTGAAGTGCTCCAAAGCCAACTGAAAGAAACGACGGAACAAATTCAGTTGTTTGAGGCAGGGAGAAAGGAGCTTAAGGCCAACCTCGAGGCCAAGAAAGCGTTCGACATAATGAATGCCAAGGCGCTAGAGTTGCTGGCGTTCAGCAAGGATCGGAGTTGCAGGCCGAGCAAGAGTTGCAGCTAGGCCAAGGAGCTAGAGTTGCATGGGTGTCCCTACTGCGCCAATAAGAAATCTAATTAGGTAGTCAAGTGCCTGTGCCTCCTTGATTTTAAGTTCCCCTGTTTTTCGAACAATTAAACCTACTAAGTTATCGTGTTATCAGCAACTCCATCAAGGCAGATGGATTACCTGAAAATTGAGTTGGAGTTTTGGGTTTCTGGGTTTTGTCCCTTCGGACTGAGCTTGGAATCAATTTTTATTATTTACTGTCTATTTCGTTTACCTTTTACTTTCCCAAGCCTCCCAAGGCAGTAGAACAATGTGGCAATCCAAGCCCGGGAATTAAGAAAAGAAAGGTGGTTGGAGGACTGAGTTCTATTTGATAATTTCAATCTGTCAAAACTATGCATGTTCTTGATGTTGCTCTGGGTCAGATCCTCAGAGAAGATCAAAGAACGTTTTAGAAATGAGCAGCTTTGGTTCTGCTTAACATTTTTGTCTTCTGCAGTTCTACCAATGATTTAGTTAATGTATTGACCAAAATGTAGTTGGAGACTTGGAGTAGATGATGAACTAGTGATCAATTCATTCAGTTGCCTATTTCTACCAGATGAAAAAGCTCACCAACATTTTGAAATGTACCAAATATCTTTGAGGTAAAACGTTGCTTCCATGCTCGGTTTTGATCAATTGGCTTGGCACAGCTGCTAAACGGTGTCATATTTCGATGACATGTTCCGAGTTTTGTAACTAAGCAGTAAGCACTTTCTCATCAAATTTTGATGAGCTTGTAAATCAGTCCTCCAGTTCTGATGATTGGAGATTGATAAATTAGTACTAATATCTTATTCTTTTTTTTGAGGAAAAAATCAGTACTAATCTCTTGTGTCACTCAAAGGCACAATATCAACTATTACACTACTTTAACATCAACAAAGATCACAACTTGTTTGGTAAATTCAAATGAACAAGGTGGTGAACAAATTTTTATCATTTTAGGAACAGACTGTTTTCTTTTGCCATGTTTCACTGTATTCAGTTGTCTCATTTCAGCTTACCAAAAAAAAAAACAGCAGCAACAGACCATGAACATTTGTGTATGATATTAACAAATCAATTACAGCTGATAATAACTCAAAGCCTCAAACTCAAGCTCAATGTGAATGTGCGACTCCAATTCTCCGGTACAATCTTGTTCGAAGGTGGCTTAATGTGAACGTACGTGAGACTCCAATGCTCCAGTGATCATAGCATGCAGCTTTAGGTCTTTATAGCACTGAACCTACTAACCAGGCACACTGTGTATGGCCTCAGGCACATCACTAGACTTGAGCTCGAAGCTTCTTCAAGGGAGAATTAGGGTTCGGTCTCAAACTTCGAAAACTGTGACTGTGGTTAAGTCTTCAAGGGAGTTTCACACGCAAAATATATCACGCGCAACTTCGAGAACTGCGACTGTGGTTAAGTCTGCAGATATCACCTATAAATGCATCCTCTAGCTTAATTCACCAGTCCTCATTCTCAAGCTTAATTGTGCTCTTCACTACTGATTCCAGCAAAGAAAAGATAATGTTGATGTTGTTGTTTGGTTTCTTCATTGTATCATTTGCTTTCTTGCACCTAGCTGTTGGGATTCAGCGCAAGATGTTACTGGCCAGGGCACAGCAGCAACTCAATGGCCTAGCTGAGCTGCATCAGAGGCAAAAGGAAGAATCGGAAAGGCTAGCTGAAGAGTACAAAAGGGGGATGAAAGCAGCGGAAGAACGGATTGAGTTGGTGATTGCAGGGAGAAAGGAGCTTCAGGCCAAGCTCGAGAAGACATTGGAGGATTTGGAGAAAAATGTCAAAGATCAGATGATGGGAGCGTTGGGCGATAAGGTGCTGGCGCTGAGGAAGGAGTTGGAGGACAAGGAGCTAGAGTTGGAGGACAAGGAGCTAGAGTTGGAGGCCAAGGAGCAAGAGCTGCAGGCCAAGGAGCAAGAGTTGCAGGCCAAGGAGCAAGAGTTGCAAACCAAGGAGCTAGAGCTGCAGGGGTGTCCCTACTGCGCCAATAAGAAATCTGATTAGGTAGTCGATCAAGTGCATCTTGAATCTTGATTTGTAGTTATTCAAACTATTAAGCTATGTACTAAGTTAACAAGTTATGAGCAAGGCAGATGATTAGCTGGAATTTGGGTTGGAATTTTGGGCATCTGAGTTTGGTTCCTTTGGACTGAGCTTGGGGTCAATTTTTTTATTTTATTTTGAAATGCACCCAAAAATTTTGAGGTAAAACCTTGCAATAGTTGCATACATGCTCGGTTTTTGATGGATTAATTGGCAGTGGCACAGCTGCTTCACGGTGGTGCCAATCATATTACGATGTCAGGTTACTGAGGTCTGTAGCTAAGCACTTTGTTATCATAGTTTGATGAGCTTGAGAAATCAGTCCTCTAATTTGGATGATTGGAGGTTGATAAATTAGTACTGATCTCTTTTGTTACTCAAATGCATAACATCAAAGTTTAAACTGCTTTAACATCTGCAAAGATCAGTACTTGTTTGGTAAATTCAAGTGAAGAAGGTGGTGAACAATTGTTCTTCATTTTTGGAACAGACTTTCTTCTTTTACCATAGTTTCACTGTATTCAGTTAATCAGTTGTCACATTTGAGCTTATAAACAAAACAGCAGCAACAGACCATGAACCTTAAAGTGCAAAATATCTGTTATCTCATTTGGTATGACCATATATGAAGCTTTGAGCAATACGAGATTGATATATGATTTAGATAAGTTCAATCAATAACCCTAATTTGTGTACGATATAAATGATTGTTTTCTGGGGTGTTTGATAAAGTTCTTCTCTTATAGATTTTTGTTGCTTCTTTCATTTACCCACGCTTTCAGTGGAATGGAACTTCCTTCGCCATAGTATGCATCTCGTGTAAACACAACACATGTTTGGGCATCTGGTGTAATAACATTATACTTCCATGATTGTCGAAAATAAACTGCCGTTAACTGCAACATTGTACTTTTCTCAAGCTTAAATAACAATGGAGTACAAGCTTTAAACACTCTCATCATATTCACCCAGGAAAGTAGTTTGCTTAATGCTCATGGCCTTAAAAACCGTCACCAATGAAGGCGCTGAAGATGAACCACTCTCAGCAATTGCAGCATGAAAAATCTGCTGAAACTCTCTTGTTCTTCTCCTCATTTCTTTCCCTTCCCCATCCTCCAAATCCATGAATGTCTTCACCAACCCTGCAATTTCCTCGCTCGTCACCAAATGATCTATTTTAGCCTCTGTACTCTTCACCCTCCACCCAATCATCCAATCCTCCCCAATCGCCTTATCATTCATACCTTGATCTATCGCTATTGGAAACGTAAGAAAAGGAACACCCGCAGAAACACCACCTTTAAACGAGTCAAGACAAAATAGGAACATTACATTGTTCAAATGAAGAAAAATATGAAAACAATGAACATTACATTCAACATTACACTGGGGAAATGTATGTTTCCACTGTTCAATTAATCTTGATAATCAACTTCTTAACCATGACAACAATGCTGGATCTACTTTATCTTTAGACAACAAATCAATTACCAATTCCATAGTTGATGCGTCTGCAGAGAACCCCATCTCCCTTCATCTCTTCAATAAGTTGCACAGCCCTTGATATCTCGTTGTTATTAATAAACCCTCGGATGATGATTTTATATGTACAACTATCTGGAGAACAGCCCTTCGCTCCCATTTCTCTAAGCAGCTTTTCCGCTTCAACCAATAGGCCTCCTTTACAGAGTCCATTAATCATCACATTATATGTCCTCACATTAGGCTGAACTCCTTTTGATGACAAACTAGAGAAGAAGTCTGTTGCAGATTCAAGTTTTCCAGCTTTGCACATACCTTCAATGATGACGGTGTAAATGACAATATCAAGTTCCATCTTTTTGTCTTCCATCTCTCTAAGCAGGTCCATTGCCCTTGAAAGTTGTTGGCTGCTACATAGGCCGTCAAGCAAAATGGCATAAGTTTGAACATTTGGAAGTAGGCCACAACTTAGCAACCGAGAGAACAACTTTTCTGCTTCTTGCATTCTCCCTGCTTTACAAAAACCGTCAATAAGAATGCTATAAGTATAGGTATCCGGAACAAGTTCCAGACGTAACATTTCCTCAAAAAGCTCAATTGCCTGATCAATCTTTTTATGTTTGCAATATCCATTTATCAATATAGTACAACTCCAAACATCAACCATGCAGCCCTTGCGGAGCATTAGATCAAAGATTTTTCTTGCTTCACCCATTTCACCTCGCAAACAGTAACCATCCATTAGTGAACTGTAGGTAATCGCATTAGGCTCAATATCTTTTCGGATCATGATTTCAACCACACTATTGGCTTCCACGACTTTCCCCTCCTTACAAAGTCCATCAACCAAGACACTGTAGGTGACTACATTTGGGTAGATATTTCTACTCGCCATTTCATATAACAGCTTTGTAGCTTCTTCAAACTGACCTGTGTTGCAAACTCCTTGAATCAAAGAGGTGTAAGTAACAACGTTAGGAGCAATTCCCCTACTAATCATTTCGGAGAAGAGGCTCATTGCATCAACAACTAGTGTGTCCTTGCAAAGACTGTCAATGATTGTGCTATAGATGACTATGTTAGCCTTACAACCTCTTTCGTCCATCTTCCTGAGCAACTGAATAGCTGCATTGTTGTCACCCCTCCGGCAGAGTCCCTTTATAATTGTGCTGAAAGTAACCACATCGGGCACGCAATGACCTCCCTGCAGCATTTTGCTGAAAATCTGTGCTGCCTCTTGAATTCTATTCTTGAGAACAAAGCCGTTGATTAGAGTATTGTAGCTGATGACATTCGATTGACGACCCAATTTGAAGAAGTGTCCCAACACAGATAAACTAAATCCCATTTGATTTAAATGGCAAAAGCAATTCATGATAATAGATAGAGTACACTGATCAGGACGAATTCCGCACTCAACCATTTGTTTATTCATAGCGATGACAGCCGAATAATGTTTCATTTTCACAAGTTGACCCAATATCTGAATGAAGCGGAAGATAGAAGGCATAGGTCTTCTTTGAAGCATTTCATCGAACACATTCAAGGCATGTTCAAGATCTCTGACTCGGGCACAGACAGTGGGTGGGGTTCTCTAATTAGGTTACATCGATGGGTTTCTCTATCTGGGTCTGAGGGTTTAGAATAAATCCCTCTTCTGCTCATGTAATTGATGATTGAAACAGCAAGAGTCGTAGAGTGAAGAACTGAGTTACCTCTGCTGCAACAAGAAGACGTTATGCGCATCATTTTCAGCTTTCCACAACGATCAAGTCTTCACTTTCAAGTCTGTGTATCTCCTCAATTTCACAACTGAGGTCTGCTGTTTTGAACCTCTGAATCTGTGAGAGCTTTGCCAAATCGCCAAAACTAGAGTGCATTTTGTTTCACCCAACAATTTTGATGCCTTCATTGTCATTGGGTAAAGAGGGGGAGAGGGGAGCCCAGTACACTCGCCTTAAGAAGAAAATGGTATTGATCTAGTTTTTTTTTTTTGATAATAAAAACCGGGAAAGCACAAAAGGATATGTAAGTCTGGATTCTTCTGGATGATATCCTACCTGAATTTTGAGCCTCAACAACTAGGGCAAACAAAATTCAAAATAAAGTATGTTTCGTATTTCTTAAGGTAATGTGGAAAAATAAAAAGAAAAATGATTAGGGCGAGAGCCCAACACTCAACCTGAGGGTATATAGTTATTTGATTTTCAATTCAGAGCCTCAAGAGGGGTTTATGGCCTTTGATAGTTGGAAGTTCCAAACATAGGATCAATAGCTTCTGCATTTTCATGAAGAACACGAGTACAATATGGACTAAACACTCTTCAATCTTCAACTAGCACATATCCGCAACAAATCACAAATTTAAACAGCACTTCACAACAGGAAATAGGAAGAGTTATTCAGTTAGGAATACATGAAGGGTTATCCGGTTACTTCTTGGCAAAACTGATGGTGATGGGACTTTGAGGGGTGACTTTGAAGCCTTGAAGGGACTGCATGGCCATGGATGACTGTATGTCGTCTTCATATTCTACAAAGGCAATGCCTGGCTTTGCATCAATCATTCGAACTTCCTTAAATCCTGGGAATTGTTTGAAGAGTACTTCCAGCATATCGCTAGTGGTTTCATAGGGCAAATTCTCTATGAACAGAATGTTATTTGGAGCAGCTGTTTCTTTTGCATTTGGATGACCATTGCGGTATGAGCTCTGCCGATAATACAACACAGAATTCAAATGAATCAACCATACTTAAAACAAACACACATTTTTCAACATTAGAGTTGTAGTTTATAAAATAAATACACTTACGGTTCTAACTCCATTTTCAGTAGCTCCACCATTTGCTGGAGCAGATTGTGGCCCTTCTTCAGTTCGCCGCTTTCTATCAGCAGCTGCACCAAACCAGTGTTTATCAGATTATGACTTGCATGTAAGATGAGAAAGTAATTTGAGCAAACATTTTCTTTTACACTAAAAACTACAAATCTCAATGTTTAGGAGCAGCCATTTAGTTATCTTACCCGATAAACCTAGGTCAATAATAATTCAAGAACAATGAGATATGTGATTCAGAAATAGATGTTAAAGTTTGACCAAGTTCAAAGTAATGACTGCCTTCTTTATAGTCATACCTTAAGCAAATGATAGTAGTTGCTCAAACTATTTAAATCATATCACTTTCTTTATTGTCAGTATCCACTTACCCTACACCATATCTCCCATCTAACAGCCTCCATTGGTTCAAGTGAAAGCAATGTGCTTTCGAGATCCATGATAATTAAGTCTCATTTAATCTAACAAGCAAGCCAGACCCTCCCTTTTCATTTCTTAAACCATTTATTTATTCATTCTAACCCTAGTATTGCTATGCCATTATTATCTGACATGCTATTAAAAGCTTCAAGACTATATAAAATTTTAAAATAAGATAAGTCACCTCTTTCTTCTTGCTTCCTTTTCTTATCTCTTGGAACAAAGCTTCCTTCTTCTTTGGCGATGCAGTCTGACTTTGTTTTTGCATATTGAATCCTCTGCATGACACCGATACATCATTAATTTTCATATTTAAATAAGAAAGTTCAATGGATATGAAGCAACAAAGAAAACATCAGGGTATAAAGCTGTAACCAGCAGCATTACGCCAGAGAATCAAAACAGAGTTTACTTTGATGTTTATAGTCAACGCATCCTTGAGTCCATTTTTTTTTACAGAACAGGATATAGGTATTTGATGACCTTATCTTTCAATGTATGTAATGCACTAATGCCTATGCCAAAAGAGACATGGCATAAGTACACACAAGCACATGTAAGAGTCTGTAATCTAACGGAAGAAGTAAGGTTAGAAAGGAAAGCTTGGGACCATAACAAACATATACAGCATAGATGCTATAAACTAACAAATATTCAGACTCACCATGGGTTTATCATAGAACGGAAAATTCTGCATCTGCCGCACAGCATTGCTGGCAGATGTCACTTCAAGAAATGCAACCCATGCTTGCCCTCGGAGCTTGGGTGTCTTCAATGCGACAACATCCAAGATCTTTCCATACTGAGAGAACAAGCAATAGAGAGACCTCTTCAATTCTGCAAAGAGAATGGAACATTGTCATCACTTACATTACATACAAAGCTGCGCAAAAGCTTAGAAAAACGAGATGCCAAGACTCTAATAGAACAGAAATTTGTCAATGCAACTACCTATACACTATTGTTTCCTCAAGTTTCAAGATCCAACACGCACCCAAGTTAACCAGAACCATTCAGAACCCCACATAAAAAAACTAACATTGTGATTGTTTTATGCGGTTCAAACGAACAGACTCTTCTTGTAAATTAGGCTAACAAGACTCTTGAAATAATTACTTCAAGGTTGATAAAACCTGCTTTTTGAGTTTAGTCGAAACGAAAAGCATTAAATCACAACAACACCATTATCTAGTGATTTCAAACCCCTAACGTAAATAGTTAAAACTAGATAGCCAAATCTAAATCCCCAATCTAACTCCTCATCAATTAAACCCAATTTTCCTCAAATTCGCCCCACTTAAAACTAAAACCCTAAACCTCTACTTGAGCGAAGGAGAACCCAGAAGCAAAATTACAAAAGAGCCCAACTCAATCAAGCTCTTACTACTAGCTTTGGGTGTTAAAGATTCAAATTTGGGTTCTGTTATAGTCGCATTCTCAGTAACTAAACAAAGGGTGCAGTAGAAAGAGAGGCTTACCTTCTTTTTTGACTTTCTCGTTCAGATTCTTAATGTATATGGTCTGGTTCGGTGGTATGTCCCCGGAAAGCATGGTCGCAGAGAAAGAGAGAGGAGCTTCGAGAATCTGATTCGAGTTTCAGAGAGAGAGAGGGAGAGAGAGCCCTAGGAATATAACAGACGCCTCGCTAATTATTAACAGCCCACATACTATTGGGCTTGGGTTTATTGTTTTACTATCCTTTTCTTGGTTACAATTGTTTTACTATCCTTTTCGGCCTTTGAGTTTCATTTAGTTCTCTTTTTTCTTGCAAGTTTTATTCCTCGATGAGCAAAAAATAAGAATTTTTGGCCACGTGGTATGGGAAACCGGCAAAAAGAGAGAGAGAGAGAGGGAGAACCTGAATGGCTGAATTTGACAAAAAAAAAAAACAAAAATGAAAAATATTACAAAACCGACCTAATTGATGCATCTATTCCAAGAATATACGCTTCATATTATGAAAAATATCAACACATATAGAATAACTACATGTCCACTACTATTTGGTCTAGTAGTGATATAGTGTCTTCTTCATATGTTAGAGGTTGTAAGTTTGACTCAAGAAATACTAGTTATAGCATCTAACTTGATTATGATGCAAATAGATATTTAACTTGCGCCATAAAACATGTAATGTCGATGAGACAAGTCTTTTCAAGATTGAATGGGAGACCAGTTTTACTCGTACGTGCAACCATCGACGTGTTTATAGCTATTTGATCGGCGGCCATAGCCATAGCCATATATAGTCATTCAGTTACTCTAAGGGGGATGTATTGTATTTAGATTTCTGCATACTTTTTTTAAGTGATGGATTTAAAAAGAATTCTTAGATTTATGCAGATTTATAAAATCTATTGGATTCATATAGATTTTAAAACCTAAACTTTTTATGATTCTTGCAAAAAAATGATAAATTTATATGGATTCTCGTATAATTTAATAAACATTTTATGATTCATCACTTATCAACATAAACATGTAACATGAGTAGATAAAGAAAAGAAATAACATGAAAACTTTGCAAGTTAAACTCTATATGTGTACCAAACCTTTAGAGACATATTATAGAGAAAGAATAAAAAAAATCGTATTCATAAGATATCATTTTGGAAAGTTCATAAACTTGTGTCAAAACACAGTAAGAAAAATATGTTTATTTTGTACACGGTAAAAAAAAATTTTGATAATGATTATATTTAGAAAAAATTTCAGTTTACCCCCCAAATCTTTAGTGGCAAAATCAGTTCAATCCTGCAACTTTTTTTTAAATCAGTTCGCCCCTTCAACTTTCATAAACACAACAGTTAGGTCTAATTTTTGAATTCCCCTCGAAATATGATATCACCAAAGCTGTTGGAACTAA
>NC_020493.1:20922126-20923827 GCF_000184155.1 Fragaria vesca subsp. vesca | reverse complement strand
CCAAAGCTGTTGGAACTAACAAGGGGACTCATAATTCAGTTGTATCCCCTCATTTTCAACGAAATGTCTGAAATTATGGGTCCCCTTGTCAGTTCCAACGGCTTTGGTGACGTCATATTTCGAGGGGAATTCAAAAATTGGACCTAACTGATGTGTTTACGAAAGTTGAAGGGGCGAACTAATTTAAAAAAAAGTTGCAGGACTAAACTGATTTTGCTACTAAAGATTTGGGGGGTAAACTGAATTTAATTCTTATATTTATCTCTATCTCCATTACAATAAAACAAAATTCAAAAGTTTCACCAAACTGTGGATAACCTGTGTTACACCTAATGAGTTAATTGAAACTGTACGTTAAATACAAGTGTTATAATAGTGTAAAAAGACAACAAAAACTAAAAAAATTATAATTGTAGAATATATATATATATATATATATATAAATACGGACAGGATCAGAAGAGGACGTCCGCAAACCCGTAAAATTGCAGACGTCTCTGCTTTTGCAGCGATCAAGCATCGGCGACAGCCCTTTTCTCCCCGAACGGACACCAGACCTCGATCGTGAGCTTCCTCTTGTCGGCGAACTTGCCAAATATCAGTTTGTAGCCGAGATTGATGTTGTCTGAAGTTTTGGGTGGAGGTTGCTGCCCAGACCTTCAACTCCAATCTCCATGGCCTTCGTCTTCATGTTAAACAGGTCCGGGATGCCTCTGCTGTCCGTCTGGCAAGAGAAGGGACGTCGTTGGCGCTTGATCGCTGCAAAAGCAGGGACGTCCGCACTTTTACGGGTTTGCGGACATCCGTCTGTGATCTCGACTGTATATATATATGTATAAGACACGTATAAAAACCGAGTGGATGATTATTCTAAAAAAGTTCAAAAAGCTTATTAGCTATCAAAAAGAAATGAAATGTGTAGTGATATCACTACCAGAAGAAAGGTTTTTGCCGACGAAAATAAAAAAACCAGGCCGACGAATTATTTTTTCGTGCTAAAGTCCACTTTAACCGACGAAATTTCTCTTCGTCGGCTAATTTAAAATTTTCGTCGGCTATGGTCAACTTTAGCCGACGAAATTAAAATTTCGTCGTCTGAATAATTTTTTTCGTCGGTTATAGTCTGTGAACTTTAGCCGAAGAGATTTTTAAAAGTTTAGCCGAGAAAAAATATAATTTCGTCGGCTAAAGTGCCCTTATATTTGCAGATCTTGACAACAACTCATCTGAGAAAAAAAAAAACTATACGTAGAACCTTCAAACGCAAAAAAGTCGTGAAATAAGATATGACCAGAATGGTGAAATACGTCTACGGTTGAAAAAATCACGGTATTCCGGTAAAGTCTCGGTGCCGATAGTTGTGGTCAATGCAATTTACCCTTATTATTCACTATGCTGCAGATTTGGTTTTTGGTGTCCGATTGACTATTGTGATACCTTTCCGGAAGCGTAACGGCCTTACGAGTCAAACTTTTTGGCCATCTGAGTCCGTTTAGGGCTTCAAAATCCAGTTTTCTTATTTCCAATTAGAGTTGACCGTTTCGATCGAGCCCTTAACGTTGTCGAATCCAGTTGAATTTTTTACCATCGACATCTTTCGTCATAATGATCATATTTGACGGTCGAATTTTGGTTTGTGAATTTTAGTCATCGGAATCACAACGTGTCTACTAATGTTGTATAACTTGTTTAGTAGGTTAT
>NC_020493.1:20920265-20920927 GCF_000184155.1 Fragaria vesca subsp. vesca | reverse complement strand
AGAGAGAGAGAGATAACAAATAAAAAATAAAAAGAAGAAAATTGTAAATCCACAAAAATAGGGTTGGATTGTTTTATTTACAATTTACACTAAACAATCTGTGCAAATCCATAATTTAATAAATCTTTAACAATTCGTGTGTTTATATAATACCTTCATACTTTAATGAATTTAAAATTTTGAATTATAAATCCTAATTGAATACCTACAGACTTTTATAGATTTTTAATTTATTGTTATAAATCTTAATTGAATACCTCTAAACTTTTGAAATCCACAAAAGTCTTTAAAACATCATGGAAATCCAAATACAATACACCTGGCCCCCTCATACTTTTCTTTCTTTCTTTTTACGTTGGCAATTTTCTTTTTCTTAAATATGAAGGTGTATGTTAGCTGCACAGCTATTAACTGCGACTGCATAAACACACAGGCTGCGTTTGTTTACCCGGAGATAGAAGGTGGATTTGATTAATTGTTACCAATCTGCTTGGAAAGTGTGTTTGGATGTATGGATAATGTCTGGGCAGATTTCTCGTTTCCTATGAGACCTGGATTTCTAATCTAGCTGAAAAGGTGTTATTAAATTTATCCAACCAGACATTGCTCCAACATATACACTATTTCGTCAAAATACAGTCACACGTCTCTCTCTCTCTCTC
>NC_020493.1:20916663-20919552 GCF_000184155.1 Fragaria vesca subsp. vesca | reverse complement strand
CTCTCTCTCTCTCTCTCTCTCTCTCTCTCTCTCTCTCTCTCTCTCTCTCTCTCTCTCTCTCTTCAACCTCTGATTCTGGCGCCGCCGCCGCCGCCTCTCTCTCTCGAACAAGTTATGGTCGATCGCGACGGCGGCTCTGCCATGCTCAAGGACACCGCAACGGCGAGGTTTGCAACTGCAAGATCCAGAATGTTGACGCTGACGATCTGGATCTCAACCACGTTGTGGATGATCTGATCCGAAGAGGGAATCACATAGCAAAATTTGACTCGTTTCGGCTAAATCTATGGCTAGAAATTAAAAGCTGATATGGACTATTCTCTTCAAAGATGTATCTTATCAATTTACAGATCTGCAAACTTCATCCAATTTATTTTCATAATAATTGGAAATATAAATTGATATCTTCTTTTAATTCATTTGATTTTGTTTAAATATTCTTATCCAGTAATGTTGTTATCTAGTTGCTCCAAACACTAGATAAGAATAGCAAATCAAAATCCTATACCAATCCAATCTGGCTGTATTGCCAATCCAATCTAGTCAAGTCTGCCAAACGTCTCCACAGAGTCGACGTCCTAATTAGCATGCGCATGATCCGAATTTGTTAGTTTCCTTCTCTTCGTTTAATTTGTTCCACATGCATACACGTGATTCTCTTCGTTTAATATATAATCTATAATGAATTTGAACTTGTATGCAGACATGCATGCAGTTGGTACCAGAGAGCAATAAGCCTCCCCAGATTAGCATATTCTTTAACAATAGAAATTACTATTAGCTAGGTACACCTACTCAAGAATATCAAGTTTCCTCAAAGAAAAATAGAATCATGCATACTAAACTATATATCACATTATCACCTACATGGGAGAAATTAAATTAATAAAGGACTTGTCGTATCTGATAACCTTGCTGAACATCAATTTCTAATTCTCTCAAGAAATAACTTGTTGAAACACGATTCTCCAACGAATATACTATCTTCCAAGGGAATTGAATCTTTTAGTCAACAAATATAAGCCGTTAAGAAACTGTAAATATATATGATTTCATACCAAACCAAGCCATACCGTCCTCAGTTAATTTTTACTACAGCTGTGCCTATATATATGTCTCACTTGCACACAATAAGTTAATAAGACTTATAGCTTAGCCTGCTAGCTAAAGCCTTCCTTGGTTCGTCCTGCGATTCCTAGACAATGGGGATCCGCCATTTTGACGAAACCCTACCGGAAAACTCCGGTAGTACTCTCCGTGAGTTAATGATGGCGGAACATCCCCCATCCCACCACAGAAAAATTGTCAAGACGCTCTACAAAGCCCTAGCACACAGAGACACCAGAACCACAGCAAAGCTAGTGGCTCCGGATCTCGAGTGGTGGTTCCACGGACCGCCGCAGTGCCAGCACATGATGAGAATGCTAACCGGGGAGTCGAGGCAGTTGAAGTTCAAGTTCCGGCCGCGCAGCCTCAAGGCGGTCGGGGACCGTGTGGTGGCGGAGGGATGGGAAGGTAAGAAGGAGTACTGGGTGCAGGTGTGGACTGTTAACAAGGATGGGATGGTGACTCAGTTGCGCGAGTATTTCAATACGTTGGTGACGGTGATGGTTAGGGTTTCGGAGGCCGACGACGAGATGGTGAAGCTGTGGCAGAGTGACTCAAAGGAGCGGTTCCGGCGTTCGTTGCCGGATATTGTGCTAGCTATCTGAATATTTAGGATCAGGTCAAGTACTAATGTTCAGAGCTTCAGATATCTGGCTATTATATAAAACAAGTTTTGTATTTTCGCCGTATTTGTGGATTCTACCATTTCTACGGGTACTGTATGTCCTGCAATCTATGTGTAAAACAATTTATGATGTATCCCACAATCTAGACCCAATTTAATTATTGAACTCACATGCTATCGAATAAACCAATTAAGCAATTAAAACATGTGTTTTCTTATGACTTTCACCACAAAATATATAAGTAGTATTTGAAATTCATTGCGGGTACGTACAGGAGATACATTTGCACTCATGTATATATAACCTTAAGATTATTTTCATATGTTTTATAATTGACATCTTTAGCATGTTCCTTAGGTTAAAGTTTCACATAGATTGTGTGATTTTAAAAAAAGGATTACTTGACCTATCAAACAAGTCTCGCGTATTTTGTAATGTAAATCAACAATGTAATATATATTTCGAAATCCAATTCATTTTTGTTATCTACAAATACGATACTAGAAAAATAGTAGCCAACAAAAATCCAACAGATGATGTTAGTGGAAGTCTTCCGAGTGCTAATCATTCGTTTCTTTCTATATTACTACTATGTCTTTGAGTTGTCCTACCAAATAAGTAGAAGTTAAAGAAAGTAACCTATTCAACTGTATGAATCGACCTAGCTAGGTTCAAAACCAGATTTTAATTGTCAACCATGACAATAGCTATTTGGTGATTTTTGTGTGTGTCAATCCGATCTGGAAGGTCATCCAACTTACTTGTCTTTATTCTTTTATCCTTTTATTGTTGTGATGATGTACAATTTTTACGATCGTAAAACAAAATACCATTACATGCATGTGAAATGTAAATGTGATCTGATTGGAGCTGTATTTGTATGTTTGGTCAACCACAGCACGTTTCTCTTGTATCAATATCTTCCTCTCTCCCTCAGTTCATATAAGAATTCTGTTTTCAATTTTGTTTCCATTCTTCCATCTTTGTTTTTCTCTCTCAATCTTCTAATTATTAAACTTCCCAATGAGTTTACCCACTTCCTTCTTTTACTACAAATATTTTCCACCCAAACCGAATTACAATCATCAATTTCCTCTTTAATTGACAAAAGGTATTAGAACTCCTATGGTGTGTGTGTATATATATATATATATAT
>NC_020493.1:20912733-20916643 GCF_000184155.1 Fragaria vesca subsp. vesca | reverse complement strand
TATATATATATATATATATATATATATATATATATAGATGAAAACAAATCAAGAATAATTGCAGAAAAATTGGGAAGAGAGTGAAGAGATGAGAAAGAAGATCTGAAGGAGTTAATTCTTTTTCTTTCTCTTTCTGGCAATTGAAGGAAAGAGATGGTTTGCTCAGTGTTATCTTTGTTACACTAGCTCCGTTTACCTTGAGGTTGACGTGTTATAGTGGGTTTTAACGAATTTTGCTGAGGTGTCGTAACACTAGCCTTTAGATTTCGTATGAACGGCTTAGATTAAAAGTTGAGGATAACCAAGGCCAAAAAGTTGCCAAAGGAGAGGATCCTTATCCTCTAAGTTTTGAATGAAAAATCATAGATGACCAAATAAACTTCGTTGTACCACTGTGTAAAGAAGCACTACCAAAAATGTCACTCTTAACACTTAACAAATGTAAGAGACCAATGACCGTTCATCACTAATGTTTACTTATTGGTCTCTATTTAAATTAAACCTCAACACTTTCCATATTCGAAGGCAAAACATAACAAGAAATCCAACAGACTAACCAGTTCATAATTAACACAACAATATTGCAATTAGCTTCACTTCATGCATCCATGAAAGCTTGAAGTGATTTGTTATCATAAGAGTTTAATTTATTAATTAGAAACGGCTAGCATCAACTACTAGCTAGCTATAGAGCCAATACGAGGCCAGGTACAGACTTATTATCAGAGAGCTTACTCTCCCAAACATTCTGGCAACTACCCGACGGCGATGTGATTTCCGGTGAATATAACCTGGTAACAGTGACCGACGTGTTGTAGTACTCCCTCACCTGGGTAATTATCCCATCAGTGACAGTCCACGCATGCACCCACGACACTGAACGACCCTCGTCGTATCCCTCAGCCACCACCATTGATCCGAACGCAACAATCGACAGCGGAGCGAATTTAAACGACGAGTCGTAGGGCGGTGCGCCGGTGAGGAGGCGGTTCAAATGCTGGTGAGTTGGGGGGCCGTGGAACCACCACTCTAGGTAGGGCGCGAGGAGGAGGTGAACTACGTCAACGTCTTTGGAGTTGAAGGCGTCGTAGAGAGACTTGACGGCTCTCTTGTTGCGAGACTCTACGTCTCCATTTGCTTCTCCCCCAAGGCCACATTCTTTAGGGTTTGCCAGTTCTGGAACTCTGAGTTGTTGAAGGCTAGCTTTGTGTTCTGGGAATGGTGGCTTTGAATGTGGAAGCTGGATATGGTTCTGGAGTTTATATAGAGCAGGAGACCATGTTGGAATTCACGATCAGACTGTTGCATGGAATAATGTATAACTTACTTTCGGTTTTAATTCCAAAGATGAACTAGTGGAAATTTATAAATTTTTCCATACAACTCTAACTAGCAATTATTAATCATATACTTACGTAGATTTTGCTCGTATTATACACCTCGTACATTTTACTAGATAACAGAGTTCATTAGTCATTGATCGTCACTAGGTCAGCATGCCACCATGTATTTAGTTGCACTTTAATTTTTTCGGTTTCTGTCCATTTGTTTCCTTAATTGGAACTTCATAAGGTCCAAAGGGCAAGGGTCATCATGACTAATGTTGGAAAATAATAATCTAGTAGGTTTTTTTTTTTTAACAGGTAATCTAGTAGGTATTTAATTGCCAAGATAGAATTAATCAACCTGTATTTTAAAAAAATATGACGTACGAGGTCTCAGATTTGAATTCTAGTATTCTACCTCGTTTTGGGACATCACAAGGGAAAAATAAAATATCCGAGCGGTGTGAGTATCAGTTGGGTTTGGTAATGCCAGACGGTGGTGTCGGGCAATTCTTAGTGGCGGTGGCGCATCCGATCGAGCATGTTAGTGGTGCACACGCGCCGCCCTGAGTCCATGATGGTTTCGAAGTTTGAGGCTGAACGAGAAGTGAAAGGGGTTACGACTGTTAGGACTGTTACGTCTGTTACAACCACTACATCGATCTGTTACGACCCTTATATCCGTTGCGACTATTACATTTGTGATCCGGCCTATATATATAGTTCCTATCTAAAGCGGGACACCACTTTGAGATTAAAGTGTGAAACTTCTTATTTGGCTCATTTTTATATTACATTTTCACATCTCCACCATTCAGTTTCTAGAACATAATGTGTAGATCATTCCTGCAACGTTTCATCCAATTTGGAAATCATTTGGGTACCGAATTAGATTAAATGAATCAACTGAACAAAATCTGTTCAAACGGAACCGTTCGTGTAAATCACAATTACAGAAGCTCAAATGATCTCCAAATTGGATGAAACTTTGCAGGAATGATCTACACACTGAACGGTGGAGATATGAAAATGTGACATAAAAATGAGCGAAATGAGGAGCACACATTTTAATTTCAGAGAGGTATGCCACTCTTGAAGGGAATTATATATATATATATATAATGAACTTAGGCAATATATTACTAGAATTAGAAATCTAAAAGACCATTATTAAGATACTACAAACTGATATATAATCAAGATGAATTAAGGATAGGAAATGATGGATCCATATTCTACAGTTCTACTTATTAGATAACCTGGCTAGATAGGGTGGACTCTTTGACAACAAAGACCTAACACCACAGTGCATTGCACTGTTGATCGGTGTGGTGCTAGTCGAGGAAACCTAAACAGTGGGCTTAACTCACCAAACTAGCTATTAATTTGTTATTGAAAATAAGTGTGGCTTATATATGAGCCATTTGGAATCCCATATCGGAAACGTTAAAGAGTCATCTTTGGGTTATAAAAAATGGTGTTTGGGCCCAGTTTTATATTTGTTAGCTTACAAGTGAGTTAGCCCATGGACCAATGCAAACGGTCCAATTATCTTTATTTCTTTCCTGTTACATTGGGTAATTACTGACAGAAGATTTGCAGGATATCTCGAAGATATAATGTCAGAAGGCTCGGTTAGGAAAGTATCTTTCTCGGTTCAATTAGAGATTCGATTGCTTTGGAGACAAGTCATTCGCGAACCCTAGCCACTCAGTTCTCTATATAAGGAGGTTAAGGCCAATGAGAACACCCCCCGAAAATTCAACAAAACTATGCATCACTGCAAATTGGACGCCTCCCAGGAGCACCCAACCTACCAAAAAAGCCTCTCCAGGCTAGCACAAGTCCATCCCATTGTTAAGGAGCGATCCTTAGCAAATATCCTTTATTTTATTTGTATTTGTCACTGAGTAAATCTAAGGATCTGTCCTAGGTCGTTGTGAATAGCTCTAGCAGCAGGACCGACCGTTCCTGTTCACAGTTGTTTGAGAAAAAGTCAAGAGAAGTGCGCGAAAGAACATGATCAAGATAAGCACACCTCCTCAAGGTGTTGGCATGCTCGCACCAAACGGTTGTTCGAAGGACTTAAAATCCGACCCGAACAAATGGTACCACACACACTAATGCTGAGACATTTTGTGTTAAAAACTTCATACTCGTTTCTTGTCTGGGTAACTAAAGTGAGGGGAGTATCAACATTATTGGACATGTGTGTGTGGGACCCTCGGGGCCCGTCAGCCGCTTCTGTTACATCTTGACTCTTAAATTTTTACCTTATTTACTAGCTTAGTATTAATATGAGGTTTACCGTCTTCGTCAATGAGTTTATAGTTTCAAAGGTTCCTAAAGGTGTTTTGAGGGACGATTATATCAGAGAAATTATTTGTAAGAGAAATATTTGAAGAAGGTGAAAAAAGTAAATTTTAGCTAGTAAAAGGTAATTTTTATTAGGGTATTATTTTTGGGGTGTTAATTTTTGGAGTTGGGTTTTTATTGGTATGGGTTAGGAACCGGTTGGGGAAGCCCAACATTTTTCTTTTCTCTCTTTTCTCTCTTCCTTCCCGACGATCTATCTCTCTCTCTCT
>NC_020493.1:20910804-20912713 GCF_000184155.1 Fragaria vesca subsp. vesca | reverse complement strand
TCGTCTCTCTCTCTCTCTCTCTCTCTCTCTCTCTCTCTCTCTCTCTCTCTCTCGTTGCCGGAAGTTCCCCACTCTCGTCTGCCGCTGTCTGGCCAACTCCGACCGCCACACCGGTCCCAAACGGTCGGCCCTCGACCTAGCTTCCTTCCTGGACCGGTGGCAGCCTCCCTAGTGCCGCCGTGAGAGAGAAAACGCTCCCGAAAGGTTCGACTGTCCGTGGTGATCCGTCGCCGGAACTCCCTCCTCCGGCCGCCATAGCCGAAGATACTTGGCTCAATAGGAAGCTCTCCTCCCGTGCGGCAATCCCTCAAAAGTATTCACTCCCTCTTGAGCTAGGTAAGGAGAAACGTTGAGTTGAATTTCTAGGGTTCTTGGTTGTGTTTTTGTTCGATTGGCCTAGTTAAGCTTGGAATTGGATCTTGTGCTAGTTAGGAAAGTTGTAGAGTGGGTTGAGAGCTGTTAAATTTTGGTAGGCATTGGCGGTCGCCGGAGTCGGCTGGCGGAGCAAACGCCTCTGTTAGGGGGTTTTTCAGGGTTTTAAATGTGTTATTTTAAGGGGAGTCTATTGATGTGAAGTTTGGAATTTTGGAGGAGTTTTGGATAAGTTTTGGGATTTTTCAAAGATCGGTGATTTGGTGATTAATGGGGTAGAATCCGGCCGTTGGATTAATGTTGTTAAAACTGTATAGGGTTATATTAATGTTGCCGGTATTTGTGGTGAAGTTTGGACCGTATCAAATTAAGAATAACGAAGTTAGGCAAGGATGAGCGTGTTAAAGCTCACATTTAATTTTTGCCTATTTTTATATAAGTGTTGATTTTTAGTTGGGGATTTAATTATATATTTGGAACAGGACGTAAGAAGGCTCGGGCAGAAGATGCCTCAGATCGACATCAGACTTAGGCCTAAAATTTGTGAGTGGACTTTTGTTTTAAATAATATGCATGCAAATGGTTTATTGTTGATCAATTTCTTTTGGTTGGAGCATATAACGTCATTTTAATTTGACGATTTTATTTATTGTTGGAGAATAACCGAAAGTGAGAGTTTCGGTGAATATATATTTATATATGGATAATTATGAGGATAATATGTATATAAATGCTAACTAGCCATACGTGTTTTTCCGTCATAATGAGGTAAAATTTCATTATGGCGCGACGTGAGCGTTAGACGCAAGCGTCGTAGCCTTGTATGAATTTCTATTTTTCTTATTTTTTTCATAGAATTTATACAAGGAATATAACGAGTGTAAATACATACATATATAAATATTTATAGTTTAGCCTGAGAGGCTCTTTATTACAAAGTATGAGAGACAAGCGAGGCTAGTCACAATTTTGTTAACTTTTAAGTTAAAAGTTTTTGAGCTGTCGCATACAGCATAATTTCTATGGAAATTAAATTGGGAAAACATAATTATTTTTATTTAATCATTTTATTTTTGTCCGCTCACTCTAATGTTTTCGATTGTTTTCCCCTGGGCATTTCGTTTTAAAATGTCCAGTCTACAGAGTTCAGGGCGGTACTAGTAGGAGACAAGACATAGTTACCCATATCTCCACCACTTTTCACCAGTAGGTTACCTGTTTAACCTACCAGTATATTTTTTTGCTTCCTCTAGTGTTTAGTAGCTCTGATTACCTTGATAATGTATGATATCTCGGTTGTGTGTTAAGACTTATGAATACATTTTAGAATATTCGAAGAGTGATGTATGTTATATTAGTTGGATATTTATTTGATGGATTGGAAGATGGTTTTATTGTTATTTTGTGGTGGATGTGTTTGAGGGTAGCGGATGACGCCATGAGTTGAGGATGGTTGGATTATGATAGGAGTGTTTTGTGACGACTTAGAAATTTTAACTGATTTTCTGCATTGTTGGTTTTAATCTTTTGTGTGTAT
>NC_020493.1:20901621-20910784 GCF_000184155.1 Fragaria vesca subsp. vesca | reverse complement strand
TAGGCTTGAAGTATTTTGTTATATGAACTATATGGGGCAGATTATACATATACATACATGTTGTCTATTTTGACTGGTATTGTATTGTTTGAAAAGGTTTTGCCTCCTATTGGGCTATTTATGCTCACCCCTTTTAAATATTTTGTAGGTAATAAACAAGTTGTTTGAAGTTGGTTTCTTGCAAGGATGTTTCTTTTTAATTTCCTATAAAATATGTGTGTTGTTGGTTTTCCCTTAGAATAAGATGTAGACTTTCTTAAGTCTATCTCAGTAAGTCACTTTTTATAATAAAGAATAAAATTTTAGTTAGTTGGTGTTGAGTTGTTCTTTTCCAATTTTTTTTATTATTTTGATTATGGAAATTCTATTCTATAATTGAAATATGAGTTACACCTTAAAAAAAAAAAAAAAAAATTATAAAATGAGGTGTAACATGTTTATCTGGATTTTTCAGGTGAGGGTTGTTCATTTTCAAGGGAGGTTATACCGATTTTTTGGTAAATTTTTCTTAGAGGTGAACCCCGCAGGACTTATCTCGAGTTTTAGGATGAAATTTGGGGTGGGTCTTGACAACTTCCGCATAACATCTGTAGATCAATGTGGAATCCCTTTGATACGTTCTTTGAGTAATGTTTTTGATCGACGCATTGTAACATTTAGAAGCTGCTGATGAATTCACCTTTAGTAGATACCTAATAATACTACTATGAGCTATTAAGATGATTTATGCCGCACTAGAAGTTGATCGCCATCTTCTTGTTATATATCAATTTTTGATCGATCAGTTCTTTTATATATGATATATTCTTTTTGTTTTGTTTTGGGAGAGAACTATTGTCACGGATGTGGGGATGGAAAAAAAACCAGAAGCTCATCAGCTCCCACTACTATAAATGATAATGGTGATTGCACTCATTGCATGGCAAACATATTTATACCATATATGTAAAGTTAATTCTATCAAAAAAAAAATATGTAAAGTTAATTACTATTAATTAAGTATTGGTTAATCTTAGGCCTTGTTTGGTTCGTGGAAAAGAAGTAGTTTTTTCCTCTTTCCCGTGGGAAGGGAAAGAGAGTGAGAATGAGATTTTCTAAGAACTTTTCGTTGCGTTGTTTGGTAACACAAGGAAAGTTATTGAAGAAGTTGTTAATTTATATATTAAAATAGGTTAGTGTTAATAAGACAAAGAGTGTGTTAATAACACTAGCCATTAAAATATTATGTTGTAAGCAATAAATGCTGGGAAAGAAAGAAAAAAAAAAGTAGGTTCTTTTGGATTTTAGAAGGAACTACTTTCTCTCACGTTTTCCCTTCACTTAAGAAAATGGTTCATTTTCTTTTGCATTCCCAAACGTAGGAAATGAAGCACTTTCCTTTCCTGATGTTTATTCATGATCTCCACGAAACAAACAAATGTTAGGGTGAGTAATACTATATATATATATATAAAATGTACCCAACAAATAACTAAATAGACCCAATAAACTGAAAACACCCAGCGAAATTATAAAATCACTAACTAAACCCAGCATATTTTGATTATTTTCCGATAATACCCTTTTGTACACCCAACAAAACCTAATGGACAATGATGGAGAAATGAGCCTGAGTTTATTCTAGTTTACGATTGGCTCATAACAATCAATTTGCTGTGACTGCTTCACATCCCCTACTGGAGTCTTGATCTCTAACTGTATCTTTCTCTAACCCAATTATCGACCTGAAGTTTAATATTTTTAATTGGATCAAAACTGAAAACTCATAAGATGTGGTCACTTCTATGCACTATCCTGCTGGAGATGTATATCACTAGCTAATGCATCATTTGTTCTTTTCCTTTGCATTCAATTTCGCAACAGAGGTATAGAAAGCATGGCGGCCAGAATTTCAAAACCCAGTAAACACTTGAAACATATTTTCTTGATTCATTCAGCAGCAAAATTGGTTCACTTGATTGCTGCTATTAATGATGATACAGTTATTACTATGAATAATTCACAGAGATAACACATACAGTCTTGGACTTCTATGCTCCAACTTCAAGATGAGAAAACATAGGCACACAACAAGAAAATAATGATTCATAGAGTTCATCTCAAACACATCCTTCAATTATTGCTAGGTACGTTTCTCGGATAGTTTTTTAATATTTTAGAGCCGTGTACATTTAGACATTTGCTGGGTACATTTAGAAACTATAGCCATTACCCACCACCAATTTGTTTCTTTGTCATTGTCTCCCATTTTCTTCTTATGGACATGCAGCTTGCTTTTTCTGTACAAATATAATGCACGCTTAAGCTTTGCAATTGTATTTGTTTATGTATTTGAATTTAATTAGATATTATCTGCTGGATTAACCTGGGCTACTACTTAGTGGTAGTTAACGTCAATTAACACAACATAAACTAGCAAATGGCAACCAACGAAGACCTAACTGAATCTTTGTCGATTTGTGCCACCCAAAAGGGGCATATGTCACCCCATTTTCCTAAAATGGACCAGGGAATCCACCCGTCAAATTTTTAAGCTTATTGTTGGTGAAACTCTAACCTAACAAACGATTATGTTTAGCATTGGTTTTTTTTTTTTTTAATTATATGTTTTGTCGATGTTATAATGCAAAGTTAAGATTAGAACTTTTATGAATTTTTATTTCAGACTAGAAGAATTGAAGACTTGCTATCCTGACTCCTGACTCGGATCACACAAACCACATCATATTGGTGTACCAATACCAATTTGCTACTCATCGTCATCACTTTCGCTCCGCTTTGGGTTCTTACTCTTGCTTTTCTTACTGTGCGTAGGCCCAATTATACTGAGCCCAGTCTCAAATTTTGAATCTCGGTAAAACACAGGCCCAATTTGATTCGGACAATCTAAACCCAAAAAGGGCCCAAATTGTTTTTTGAAATTCCAATTATACCCATTCTCCCAGTAGCCTCTTTCTTCTTTTTCTTCTCCCCAAAACCCCAGAGAGAGAGAGTGAAGAGAGAGAAATGTTGCGAACGATTCTCCGAAGGGCGATAGCGACGGGCCCAAGGTCCGATGGCCCATGGAGGCTGACGGCGACGGCGAGCTACTCGTCGTCTAAGGACACCAAGTCGACGATGAAGAAGGCCAAGAAGAATATCAAGTCCAAAAAAGGCGAGGCCTCTGCCGCCGCAGACGACGAGTCGTACGACGGCCCCGACGCGGATCTCTTCGACGACAAAGCTCGCGCTCGGCGGCTCCAGGCCGACGAGACCGATCCCTCGCTCGACGTGGGGCCCAATGGCCGACCTCTCTTCACTTCCACTCCGACGCTGGCTCAGCTCACCACCATGGACACCTGCTCCTACTTCAAGTTCAAGTATAAACCCTAAACCCTAATTGCGTGAAAAGTAGTTACGCTTTGGAATGTGATTTGTGTGTTTGATTTGAAGGACGGAGGAGTTGAACAAGGTGCTGCCGGAGGGTTTGCCGTTGGGGATGGTGAGGGAGTTCGAGGAGGCAATGCAGAGCGCCGTGCTTGTTCGCCGGAGCTTTCTCGATCTCCGGGACAATTTCCGGCGGGTTGTGGACCCGCCGTTGGGATCAGCTAGTAGCAAAGGTGTGTGCTTTTTTGATTGCGTTTGTTGAAGTTTGGCTCAAATTTAGGGTGAAATGTATTTATAGTTAGTACAGGTTTGCGACTAGAACTATCCATAGGCACATTTGAAATGATCCTTTTTCATTGTAGTCTAGTTAGTATCATCAATAATTGGTGTAGATTTCTAAGGGTTACTGTTAATCAGCATGGCTGTAAACTAGAAGGTGGAAATGAATGCGTTGATCCCTGGCTGCTCATTAAAACAAAACATAGTTCTTTTCATTTTAAGATAATCGGGGCCATACTTAGTTGCTTGCACCCAACTCATGATCGGTAGATCACACTCCAACTGGACCTTGCATGGGTTGTTTATTATACTTTGGAAGAATAATGTAATAGGAATATATGATTGATCACATGTATAATGTTTGTCCTTGAATTTTATTCAGGGGAAAAAGTTAAAAAACAGATTGTCTTGGATGGTCCTGTAAGCAGTGGAAAGAGTACGGCTCTTGCAATGCTAGTTCATTGGGCTCGAGAGGAAGGTTGGTTGGTTTTGTATGTTCCCAGAGGCAAGGACTGGACTCATGGAGGTTTTTTCTATAAGAACCCACAAACAGGTCTTTGGGACACACCTGTTCAAGCTGAAAATATTCTCAAGGCAAGATTCTGAAGCTTTTGTCTATTAGCTACAAGTCACATTAAAACTTTAATAATGTACTATTAACTTAAATTTGGATCAATAACCTCCGTGGCCCTTGCCATTGAATTCATGAACTTTGAGTGTATGTCTGTGTGTGTGTGTTTGTGCTTGAATCATATGCTCCTCACCACCTCATGGATTTATATTCATCATTTGTGTCATTTCATTCCAGGATTTCCTAAAATTTAATGAATCCCGTTTAAAACAATTGTTGTGCCAAATATCTGATCCTATTCCATTGGGAGAGGGAGCTGGTGTTGGATGGATGAAAGATGGAATTGATTCCATGGTGATGCCTGAAGGTTCAACTCTGTATGACCTGGTTGATACAGGAATCAAGCACACTCATGCAGCTGTTGGAGTGGTTGTTCGTTTGAGGAAGGAGTTATCTCTAGTGAAAGACATCCCTGTGCTTATTGCAATTGATCAGGTCAGATACATCACTGGGTCACATAATCCCAAGTTCTTTATGTGAATTTGTTTCTAGAGATTTGCCATAATTGGTCGTTCCTTGTCTGCAGTATAATAACTGGTTTACGTTCAGTGAGTATGAAGAGGCAGTAACTGTTCGTTCTACTCGACCAATACACGCCAAAGAACTCGCTACGGTAGGTGCCCACTGTTTGTCTCAGAGACATTTTTTTTAGCTTTATGCTATGGTTAGAATTTCCTCTTGCACTCTCTACTGAAACCTTGGTTTTATCTCGTTACGTTAAGTTTTGAGTGTGCAAGTTGGTATTAAGTGTGAAAAAGGAGCATGTTCATTGGAAGCTGATGCGCAACACACATGTGATAATATTTTTGCAGGTGAAGGCTTTTAGATCTATGATCCATGATGACATGATGGTGGGTGCCTTCTCTCATTCAACAGCAGTAGGAAAACTTCGTCAAGACTTGCCAGATGTGCCCTCTGATGCTCGCATGAACTTACCTCGTTACACTTTAGATGAAGCAGCAGCTGTTTGCCATTACTACCTTAGGTATGCTACTGAGTGCTTGCCAAATTTAGAGTGCTATGTTACTGATAGCATATCACATTAGGGCATAGCTTACGTGAGATAGTAGTGGATTCTAGATGGGCAATTTGTTAGCTTGCATACACTTTTTGAAAATTCTTGCCGGTTTTACTTCATGCAAATTTCTGTGAAAAATTAGTACAAAATGATACATTGACCGAGTGTCTTAACATTGCGTTTAAGACATTTAAGGTACAGTGCGGTATCTTTAAAAATCAAATCAGTATAGGAAGCCAGCAACCACATAAATAACGAACCAGTGTTTGGTCAATCCTCTGTATAAATGCTTTATTCATTTATGTCTAAATGCTGTGTCTGTGCAAGCTTCCAGATAATCAGCTTTATCCTCTGGTTTTATTATGGCAGACAGAGGCTTATACGCCGGGAAGCTTTCTCAGAGGAAAATTGCAAGAGAATATACTACTTGTCTAATGGAAATGGAGCAGAAATGAGATGGCTAGCTACTTTCATGCGGGAGCAGTGACAGGTAGAAGAAATTCTGTAACACAGTATGAAAAGAAGACTCCAATTGAAGAGCTGTTGTTTGCCTCACGGCCTCCTCATTTTGATCTTATTCATCCCTATTTTCACTGTTTGTCCTTGAGTAACAGAATCTCCTGTGTTCGTCATTAAACTAGTTAGATCAATTCTCATAGGCCAACAAGATAAAGTGTCTGAAGACATTGTACCATAGGTAGATCAGATCACAGTTTTGTATTTTTGGTTGTCTATCTATATAATTCCATAATTAACTTTTTCAAGGAATCGGTTGGTTTTTTGGTTCTATAAAAATCACTCATTTTCCCAATTTTTACCATTTCATTTTCTTACAGTACCAAAAACATAAATGATTTATATTACTAAAGCAGGTGCAGGATCAAGTAAAAACCTTACTAAACTAAGGGAACAACTAATGACTGTTACTATCAGGAGTATCAGGTAATAAAATGCCATTTTGATCACAGTCGGGAATCTGCAAGTTATCATGCTCCAAAACAAAGACAGTTGCAAGTTATCAAACTCCAATACACGACAATGTATCCCACTGAAGAGTGAAGAAGCACTAAACTGGGCAAGTGTGGAACAAGTGAGGGTTAGATTTTCGTCTGATAGGCGACTTCTCATATTCAAGATGAGTATATGATAATTTATCATTGATTATGTTCATATAGCCCTAATAATGCAAATTCTTCTATAATCTAATCGAAGTATAGTACATTATAACAGGAAGCTATTAGTGTTCTTTTCACTGAAACTCATGGCCAAACAAATCTGGCTACCACGCTTCAGTGGAATGGAACTTCCTTTGCCATAGTATAGTACTGCTAAGTTTCTATGGCAAGATAAAAGAAATGTACAAATCTAACTGCCTATTCGGAAATGCTAAAACTCTTGTCCATCGACAAAATGATGTTGTACTTTCTAATGATAGTTTGATAAATAAAGCAAATAATACATATAAAGCTGCATCAATTTCAAAACCCTTGTGCACTTGGGAAATTTCTGTTTCGACTATTCAATTTAACTTCTTAATTTTAGAAATGACAACAAAACTGGATCTACTTTATCTTTAGACAACAAATCAATTACCAATTCCATAGTTGATGCGTCTGCAGAGAACCCCATCTCCCTTCATCTCTTCAATAAGTTGCACAGCCCTTGATATCTCGTTGTTATTAATAAACCCTCGGATGATGATGTTATATGTACAACCATCTGGAGAACAGCCTTTCGCTTCCATTTCTCTAAGTAGCTTTTCCGCTTCAACCAACAGGCCTCCATTACAGAGTCCATTAATCATCACGTTATATGTCCACACATCAGGCACAACTCCTTTTGATGACAAACTAGAGAAGAAGTCTGTTGCAGATTTAAGTCTTCCAGCTTTGCACATACCTTTAATGATAATGTTGTAAATTACAATATTCAGTTCCATCTTGTTGTCTTCCATCTCTCTAAGCAGTTCCATTGCCCTTGAAAGTTGTTGGCTGCTACATAGGCCGTCAAGCAAAATGGCATAAGTTTGAACATTTGGAAGTAGGCCACAACTTAGCATCCGAGAGAACAACTTTTCTGCTTCTTGCATTCTCCCTGCTTTACAAAAACCGTCAATAAGAGTGTTGTAAACAATCGTATTGGGAAGAATTTCCAAACGAAACATTTCCTCAAAAACCTCATTGGCCTGATCAATCTTTTTATGTTTGCTGTATCCATTTATCAATATGTTACAACTAAATACATTAACCATGCCACCCTTGCCAAGCATTAGATCAAAGACTTTTCTTGCTTCACCCATTTCACCTCGCAAACAGTAACCATCCATTAGTGAATTGTAGGTAATCGCATTAGGCTCAATATCTTTTCGGATCATGATTTCAACCACACTATTGGCTTCCACGACTTTCCCCTCCTTACAAAGTCCATCAACCAAGACACTGTAGGTGACTACATTTGGGTAGATATTTCTACTCGCCATTTCATATAACAGCTTTGTAGCTTCTTCAAACTGACCTGTGTTGCAAGCTCCTTGAATCAAAGAGGTGTAAGTAACAACGTTTGGAGCAATTCCCCTACTAATCATTTCGGAGAAGAGGTTCATTGCATCAACAACTAGTGTGTCCTTGCAAAGACTGTCAATGATCGTGCTATAAATGACTATGTTGGCCTTAAAACCTCTTTCGTCCATCTTCCTGAGCAACTGAATAGCTGCATTGTTGTCACCCCTCCGGCAGAGTCCCTTTATAATTGTGCTGAAAGTAACCACATTGGGAACGCAATGACCTCCCTGCAACATTTTGCTGAAAATCCCTGCTGCCTCTTGAATCCTATTCTTGAGAACAAAGCCGTTGATTAGAGTATTGTAGCTGATGACATTCGATTGACGACCCAATTTGAAGAAGTGTCCCAACACAGATAAACTAAATCCCATTTGATTTAAATGGCAAAAGCAATTCATGATAATAGATAGAGTACACTGATCAGGACGAATTCCGCACTCAACCATTTGTTTATTCATAGCGATGACAGCCGAATAATGTTTCATTTTCACAAGTTGACCCAATATCTGAATGAAGCGGAAGATAGAAGGCATAGGTCTTCTTTGAAGCATTTCATCGAACACATTCAAGGCATGTTCAAGATCTCTGACTCTGGGCGCAGAAGGTGGGTGGGGGTTTCTCACAAGATCCCATCGATGGGTTTCTCTAGATCTTGCTGGGTCTGAAGGTTGAGAATGAAACCCTCTACTTGTTCTGCCCATGTAATTGCTGATGAAAACAACAACGGTGGTGGTAGGGTGAAGAACTGAGTTACCTCTTGTGCTGCTGCTGCAACAAGAAGACGTTATGCGCATCATTTTCAGCTTTCCACAAGTCTTCGCCTTCAAGTCTGTGTATCTTCTCAATTTCACAACTGAGAATCGGCTTTGAGAGCTTCGCCAAAACTCAGAAAGAGCCCTACTGGGCCTCCATAGGCCCAATGTGAGTGTCCTACCACCAGGATCCTTCACTCCCCTATTGCTAGCATACTGATGACAGCAATGGATTTACGACTAGCAGGGTTTCTCAACAAACTATTCTTTAACTGGAGAACGGGAGGAGATCAATTATCGTATTAATACTCATGTTGAACGTCATGATCAAAGGGTTAGCCAAAAACTCATACCAGCTTCATATCAAGATATGCCATTCGTCTTAATTAGGATTTCGACATGGCAAGAAAATCAAACAAAAAGATGACGGTGAAAATTTAAGAACATGAGCAGCTCTAATAACATGCTAATGGGAAAAATATAGTTACAATAGAATTTGAAGTTGGCATATGTGATATCCAAACAATGGAACAAGAAGCTTTTTGATCCTTCTTCC
>NC_020493.1:20863323-20901601 GCF_000184155.1 Fragaria vesca subsp. vesca | reverse complement strand
TTTTTTTATTTTAAAAGAAGGACGATAAGATAGCCATGTTTGTTAAACACGAGAGGAGGTATATATAAGAAGAGAATACTTATTTATCGCCTTTTCTTTTCAATGTTTGTGTCTATATTTGTCATTTTATATCAATCATTAACTGAAAAAAAAAAGAAAAAAAGAGAGGTCTAAATACCAAATTTGGAGGTATGAATAAAACCTCCCTCGTAACAAATACGTTGTTATACAATTCTCGGTCGGAGACAACTATATGTTACAGAAGAATAGAGGCCCGCCCCTTTTTCTTATCTTTATCATCAATAAATTTATCAGCAAAATCCTCACATAAAAATTGAAGGACGGATGTCTTGATTTAGCAACAAGATCAGTAGAAACTAATGATACCTGGGAAAAAGAAAGAAGACAATTTGATACATACGAGAGCAATACCCATAATAAGATGCTGACATCTAAAAGCTATAAGCTATTGTTTGCATGGTAGTGAAAATCATTAAAACTATAAAATTCCAAACTAGCTGTATCTTAAAAGTTCAGACACCTCTCATTGCTTTCAAAATTTTGATGCACTAGTTACTAGTCGGTGAGAACTCAAAATATTGAAACTCCGATTCCTTCTCCGAAGCACTTTTCAAAGCGGTCACTGATGACGATCAAAAGCTAAACATCATCAATTTTTGCAACAGTACAATCTGGCTCTCGCAACGTACTATGCTCCATCTCTTGCAGTGAAGTCAGCATTTCTGTGGCAATTGAGGTCTGAATTCTGGTTGTATCTCTTACTATTTGACTGTATCAAGATCCTTTTACTCAGTGGATATGCTACTACAGATTTGATTAACCTGGTTAAAATGGAGACTGGCACAATGGGCAAGTTGATTTATGAGAAGTTGAGAACCACTTGTAGAGGCAGGCCGAGTGGAACTTGTGCTTGCAGGTTTTGCATGCAAGACGAGGAAGGGCGTGGTTGACAGTATGGATGACACTGTAACATATAGGACACTCCTCAACACCTTCAAACTCCTTGTCAAAGTTGCGCTTCCATATCCGAATAGCTTCTGCTAAAGCTCCATTCTGCATTTAACCAAATAAGAAATTATCCACATTGTTTCTGTGTTCCCTTCTAATAAACCTATTCATGCAATTCTATTTCTGATCCTATGCTTAATGAAAGAACAAGATCATCAATTCCTCCTTCCCCAAACACCCTTACCTTTCATAAAAAATCGTTAACACAAAACTAAAATTGTTCAAAATAACCAGCCTGTGCTGCTCTTGTCTACATATATTCTTATCTCAAATTCACAGCAGCAAGATATTGATCCTTTGACGTTCTGCAATTAGGCAGAAAATGGACAATGACCAGCAAACATAAAGGTTAAATTCAATTTACCTGATTCCGCACGAATGATGTCATAGACATTGACCATTTCCTCTGTTTTGCTTCACTAATACCTAGACTCCTTGTACAGTCAACATCAACTGGCCGTAATGGGTAAGATGAAGGAAGACGAATTACAAGATTCATTGCAGTTTCATCCTTTGTATAAGTAGCAACAACCTCATTTGCTGATTTGCTTACAGCAATGGTGAAATTCTCGTCAGCAATTTCATCCTTTTTAATCTGCACCAGAATTGAAATTCAGAGTTGAATTACCCCATCATTACAGTAACAAAAAGTGTAAATACGATTAGGTTATAGTTTATAACAGTGGGTATTTAACAGCTTCGGCATCTCAGAAACAATGCAGAATAACCTAATGCAAAGCATCTGTATAAGGCTATACATACCTGGCTTAATTCGCCAGCGATTAGATGTGGGCTGCACCATGCTCTTGTGAATGATTCAATTCCTGATAATGTTGAGCGGTCACGTAAATCATTGGACCACTGTCTTACATAGGCGGGAAGAATGTGGAGCATCCGACCAAACATTGCTCCAGCAAGTGAAGCCATTTTTAGTGGTTTAACAGGCCAGAGAGATTGTACAGCAAACAATAATGAACCAGTTCTAATGGAACGTGTTGCTGAAGCTGCAGCTTCTGCTATACCAGCAGGAAGTTCTTCATCTTTCTTCTTAAGAATCCACTGTTCTAGAGGAATATGCTGGAAGAGGCAATCTAATATTACTGAACTAGCAGAATCTTGTACATACTGGACCAGTCTCTCCCTCGTAGGAGATGACGATGGTAATGACCCTAAATGTGATAACAACAAGGACCAAGCAAGGAAAACATGTACCTGAAATTTTGAAAAGGAATCAATTTTTGCACTTTTATTGAGAAGTAAATACCAAGCAAAAGATATAATTAAATACAATGCACATTTACCCTTTGATCTGCCAGCAAATCCATCTCGAGAACATTACTAGGCAACTTTTCAATCATGCAAGATATTTCAGCTCTCAAATGAATATCCGTTTCTGTTGACATGTCAGGAGGGGATAACACCTCTTCATTGTTACTGACACCATCCAAGTAACTTTTGTCTTCTTCAACAATAGCCAGGGGTAAAACAAGTTCAGTTGAAAGAATAAAGTAAGCAGAAAACTGCAACAAAGGAACTGATTTGGCAGAAAAGAGGATAGCATACAAAGAGCTTATGGGTCCTTTGCTTAGCCCCCAGAATTCTACTGACTTCACTGCCCTATCTATGGCATCTGTTGACGAGTTGACAACACTTGAGGCCACCAACTCCCAGAAATAGGAATGTTCAAATCGGGATGCGGATACAATAAATGCAGCCTCATGACAACAGGAGCTTGCAATGGCCTCAGCAATACCCGTGCAGAAAAACAGTCTAAGGATGCCTTCTAAAATTCTATTTTTGATGGGGTCCCATCTTTCTGTTCTCACAGGATTCAAGTTATCTGCATCTTCTGCCTGTTGGCGACCAAAAGATCCACATGACAGAGAAAATGATAGAAGGGCATTTTTGGCAATGTCCATAGGAAAGGGATCTGAAACGAAAACAATTTTGCCAAGGTTATCAATGAGAGCATCCAAGTTATCAGAAGTAAAGCTGCTAGTGATAGTGTCGTTGACATTTTCAGCAATTTCCTCCATCATTACAACGACAGTCTGCAGCCAGCGTCTTATCTGAGATAAGACAAACTCCCAGTCTTCTTCATCAAATTCTTTCCAACAATAACCAACTGAAACGACCATAAGCTTTGATAGCAACATCTGAACAACTGGAAGCTGATTAATTACAGCTGATGTTCCAACACCATGTCTCTGCTTCCGAAACAATTCAAGTAGGAGCTTTCTCTCTACCAAGCTAATCCTTCTCTCCAGCTTTGGTGTTTGTATGCCTTCCACTACACTAAAGGGATAACAAGAAATAACCAGCTGCATCCAATCTTCCATATCTACAAGATGAAATCAAAAGGAATTAACACTGGTTCTCAGCAGATTATAAAGTATATCAGCAAGAACCACAATCCCAATCACTCTTTATCAAGGAGGTGGAAGCGCACCACTTGATGCTCCAGAACAGGTACTGCTTATAAAAAATCTGAAGTTTTTCTACTTCTTACTTAACTAACCATTCAATTAGTGACTTGAAATTGAAGATATAAAACTCAAATGTAAAAGAATTACTGAATGAAATTATAATTACATGCATTTACCTTCTCCTGTTTGCCACGTAATCAAAGGTGGAAATGATAGAGCTTTTCTAAGCCAGCCTTCAATAACATCGTGTATATGATTTTCCCCAGAAGAATCATGTTGAGCATCTCCACTAGAGTCATTAGATCTGATGCTTCTTTGACTTAATGGTAGTATAAGAGCATTGACGATCACAGGAAGAATCCTCAAACAGTTTGCATTTGTTGCTTCTCCAACATAAAGTTTATTTACAAGCAGTGCAAACAGCTCCATAGCTTTCTTGTAACCCCATATATTATCATTAAACAAAGTTAAAAGAAAAGCTACAAGAGCTCTTAAGAATGGTTCTTCAATATCCTCCACCTCATCACTTGAAGCAGCACATAAATAGACGAAATTCTGTGCAGCACATCCTCCCTGAACAAGTGTACCATCAAGTAAAATGTTGAAAATAGAATCTAGCAAGCTCTCCTGGGAAGAGAAATTTTTACTCTTGGCATACGCGCTTAATGAAGGTAAGAATGAAGCTACTACACTTCCTCCTGGCCACTTCCAGGAGCATAATATTTCAGCAGCAAGCCAAGATCGAGTCAGGTTTTCATTTGTTGCTTCCTCAGACAGAGGGAGAGCATTTCTACCACAACTGGCAACAACTCTATCAATCCCAATTTCTGATATCATCTTGTCAATAAATGAAATAAACTTCCGATGGCCAAAGTCCTGCATTTTGTCAGATATTTGTAATGTGTAAACCTCTCTACAAATCCGATAAAGATCACATAATCCATCTAAGATAATTCCAACACAATTTCAAGTACACTTTTTGAATAAACACAAGGAAAAAGCCAGTCTCACTGTAAGCAATGAAGCATCCACTAGTCTCAATGATAAGTTAGTGGGCTAACTCTTCTAAACCTGTCTGGTGTATGTATCTATGTAAGACATTTATCATGGAGCTTTCTCATTCAGCAGTGGCCTGGTTGTGACGGGCAGGACATGTACATACCAATTATTTTAGGGATACAGTTACAATATTTACAATTGCTCTTTCCTTATTGTGCACCTTAGAAAACCTAGGGTTGGGAATGAATCAATAATCATATGCGCACAAGCATCAAAACAAGTAGCAATAGAAGGGACCCTAACTAACAGAGTCAGAGAGTGGGCATCTAGTTAAGATTTATTTCCTTACTGTCCCTATAAGAAAACCTAGTGTTGGGGTTAATCAATAATCTAATGTGTACACGCATAAAAATGAATAAAATCCAACTAACCAACTAGAACTCAACATATCATGAGAGAAACAGACACAGAAAACATGAACCAATAAGGCAGCAATATGTCAATTCAATAATTCCCACTCACTTGGATAGAGAAGTCTTTGGCAACTGTTCCCTCTTGCCTGCTAAATTCCGGAACTATCCACAAAGGCCATCTCTCACCTTGGCAGAGAAGTCGGTCCAGCAGATCCTGTTCCTCAAAGGGATCCTCAGAGAGACAGTCCAGAATTTCAAGCATCCACAAGCAGCACAGTGACGTGAACTTCTCTGTGTCCATTTCCTCTTCATTGAAGATGGCGGATCTCATGCACTGAATCAATTTTTGTCCAAGTGCCTTTCGATTGTGTAAACTGAGTGTTTTCCAGAATTGATTACCTAACTTACATCTAAATGCATGGAAAGATTCACCAAATCCCAGCCTGGCCTTCAATATTTCCTTTGATTTATCATCAGGTCCATCATCTATCATTGTCAGTTCCAGAAACTCCCAATCAATAAGAAAAATTGCAGCTAAAATAGCTGGAGTCAGCCCACTTTCTTCACCAAGTGTCTTCAATGAATATAAGCCGCCATCAAGTACTTCAAGAGCAAATTGAGCCATCTCAAACATGCTCACTGAACTTTCAAATTCAGACCCAATGGTGTTTGCCCCAGCAGTCAATAGATTGGGCGTCAATAGAGAACCTGCATCCCTGACCCAAGTAAACGAGGATGCCAGAATAAATGAAAGTAACTTCTTGAAAACCTCTTCAAATATCAGGACCAACGTATTTCTTGACACCAGAGAAATTTGATTGCTCTTTGTTGGACCACCAACAACAGTACTGCAGATAAGGAAAAAGTAGGTCATGAACAAAATACTTACATTTAAAGCATTCAAATGAATATTTCTGTCTATTATACAAAATAACCACATAACATCTCCCATTCCATATTTACCAGCGGGCTTGCAATATGAGATACAAAGAAATCAGCACCATCAATGTTCTCCAGAAAAGTAGTCAACCCAAGCAAAACACAGACTAAAAAGCTAGACCTCTATCGGATGAAACTCAGACAAAAAGAAATAATTTCGTTCATACCACAAAAATTGAGAACTAGAAGCTCCGAAAGGAGGTGAGGATCGAGCAACAGCAACCACAGTTGACTCTAGAAGCTCGTGATGCCAATGATCTATGTTGCCCATGTTCGTGCAGATAGAAATTCCTACTTTCGCTTTTGTGATTTCATTTCTTGCTTTCTCTAAAAGCATTGCTAAGATAGTTATCCGGTCAGAATCCAAAGAGCAGGGTGCAGATCCAGAATACTCCAGGTTAGTAGCATATCTGATAACACTATCCCACTGCTCAAAGAAATATTCATCATCAAGCAATGCAAGTAACAGGTCAAGACGAGCACTCAAAGAGCAACTATTCCCACTGAGACACCATGGAACAAATGTTCCCTTGAACATTTGCAGGAATGTTTCTTCCTCTAATGCTGTATCACCCTCATGTGGAGACATATTGTGAATACGAAGTTCGTGGATTATCTTATGTGGCCCAAATACAGAAACAGACTGTGCTAGAATCTTCACACAACTTGGTGAATCCTGGTGTCAAGAAGATAAGATTAAAGGCCGAATATCAAACTTTACAAAAAACATATTAGATAAATTTACAAGTATATATAGTAAATTTATTGCGGCTAAAAAATAAATGAAGTTCACATCTAATTAACTTGGACACATCTTTGTGTTCCTATTTACCATTATGAACAAGCTGTTTGACTGGGAAATAAAACTATCAGAAAGTAAATTCAACAAGTTGGGCCGGAAATCTTATATAGCACTGTAAGTTGATGGTGGGGATGACATAATGTAAATATAACTCAGTTTTCTGAAAAAGGGTCCGGATCAAGGGACACCATATTTTACATAAAATTTGACACACCTTATGAACCATTAAATTTTAAAATGTTCAATGGCTCAGATTTATTATTTAAATGATGTCAACACAGGTCAAGTGATGTGGAAATTACATGGCATTACAAAATTGCAGTATAAGATTAAATTCTATTAGGATAAAAACACCACAAAATTAAAATTTGGAGAATCAAAATAAGAAAAAAAATCTAAAATCGAAGAACAGTATAAGAACGACGACTATTCTTATCAATATTGTATTGTAAACGATCAAAAGAGAAAGAAAAAAAATAGGTGATCCTTGTGGCATCAATCAAGACAAGCCATTCACTGTACCAAAAAATGAGATATGTGGAATTAGCTTTGAAGGCTTGTTAGAGACTTATGGAAAAACTTTGATCAAATTAAAGGCTCGATGATGGAGGGAGTTGAATTCTTCTTTTCTTCTGGGTTTTAAAGTACATGTAAACCCTAAATTCATATGAAAGGTTAAACCTTGAACCGTAAAGAACGATTATTTTGTTGTTATCTAATTACATTGAGTTATATTGAAGATCGACATAATCCAATTAGATTGGTAAAAATATTCATAGTAATCTTCTTCAACATATTGATAAAAAAACTGCAGTCGTTCTTATACTGTTCTTCTTCTTCCTTTTCTTTTTTTATTTCTCTTTTGATTTTGATTCTCCAAATTTTAATTTGTGGTTGTTTTTTTTTTTTTTTTTTTTTTCAATAGAATTTTATCTTATATTGAGAATATGTAATGCCATGTAATTTCCACATCACTTGATGTACTTTTGATATCATTTAAACAATAAATCTGAGCCATTGAACATTTTAGAATCTAAGGGTTCACAAGGTGTGTCAAATTTGTGTAAAATATGATGGCCCTTGAACCGGACCCTCTGAAAAATGAGATATGAGATGAATTCTAATACTCCAAAAGTTCCCACTCATAGCTGGACCACTCAGAATGTAGTCTGATGCCACAAACATGTGCATCACAACTATATTAACAATTGTAAGATCTCCAAGAAACACTACAACAACAGTAGCAGAATTGAGAAATAAAAACATGTATCAAGCACGAGAAGATATTTTTCAAGGGAACTTACATGTGATCTCATCACTGCAAAGGAATTAGCCAACATTGGTCCAACTAGAGAAGCCAAAGGCCAACCTCCACCATTCTGCATTGAACATTCCCCAAGTAATGATATAAACTGTGTAACTCGTTCTGCAAACTCACTTTCTTTTTCCAAGTTACTAGCATGCTGAAAGAAACCACGACAGTTTTCCTGAAATTCTGCAGCGAAAACTGAGAGCAAATCATGCTCCAGCAAATGAATGCCTGAAAGAACCGCAACAATGCAGTTTGCCAACTCATTAAAGTAGCTCATTGGGTACGTGATATTCAAAGTTTCAACAGTCTTCTTGTTCGAAGTTAAATCACTTTCACAAGAATCTGCTGATAATCCCAGCGATGTTTTCTCCTTCTTTCTTGAGCTACTAGAGGAAATGTAGTCTTGCCACAATAGCTTTACCAGAACACTTTTAACAAGAGTTGCTCGAAAAGCACTGATGGAATCCACTCCATTGCAATATCTGGTACCAAACAGGGAAAGATTTATAACCAGTAACATATGAAAACATCAAACCCATATTAACTGTTGAGAAAATAAACACACAAGCTGAAAATCCACTGATAGAAAAGCAACTGTGTACAAAAGAATGCAGTGAACCATGACGAAAGTAAAATAAAGGACTCCCACCTTGACGCATTATGCAATGCCCAAAGAAAGCATTCTTGAAACGCTTGAAAATATGCTACTCTATCTGCATCCAAGGAATGTGATGGATTTCTTCCCGCCCAGAGGTTCTTGAAAAATTCAAGAAAGAAAGTTTCTGCAACTACCGCTTTAGATGGCACGGTTTGTAAGAATAGAATCAAAGATGGATAAGAAACCTGTTGAGATCCAAAGCACCTATTTCTAAGGAAATCCCAAAACCGATTCAGTACAGCTTTCTGTACATTGACCGAAGTCCAACTTTCAGGAAATTTACTCGAAAACAGTAAAATTGCATCCCACATTGATGAATGACAAGCAGGATCCTTCTCCTGAAATCCACCTAATAGTGCAGCAGCAAGAGTTTTCATATTTCCTTCATTAAAGGCTTGAGGGACATTTTTTATGAAACTACTCAATACATAATATGTGGCTGATCGGATAGCTGGACTTGGGGATTTCAGGAAGTCTAAAAAAAATCTATGAGCAGTGAACATCTTTTCGGCACAAGAAATAGCAGTTTCCCTAGCCTTCAAAGCATGTTTTGGTTGAGCAGCTATGTTTACGGTGCCTGGTCTTTCTACTTGTAAGCAAACCAAGACATCAAGAAGTGTGGCCAATGCCAGCAATGATGATGATATCACCTGCAATCCAACATGATGAAACATTACATATGAGAGCATATTAATAGGCACATGTCTAATATATGACTATTTGAGGTTTACTATGGTGATGTTGATGAAGTGACATATCATAGATCCATACCTGCTGATGCATCTCTTGTAATTCATCCAGAGCAGTTCCTTTATCGGACATACTTTCTGGCGTGAGCCTCAGATTTTCTTCCAAATAAACAAAAATCTCTGCCGTGCATAAAATTAAAGCATCTAGTCTCTTTTCTGGAGCTGAAAACACTGCCTGTTACAGGCAAGTTAGGAATCAAAACAAAGGTGCATGTCAAATGTAATATCGGTGAAAAGGAGTAAAATTCATTGGAAAATCAAAACCGCTTTGGTCTTAAAAAATTGAACATGATGAAACTTAACATTTTTTTGTGTGTGAAATCGTCAGTATGAAACTTAACAAATGAGAAGACAAACTATTATAAAAATGATAGCAATCTTCATAATAATAGTATACACGAACAAATACGAGCCCCCACCATACTCGAGGTTAACAGAAGCCTCACTAGTCTAGATCATAATGCATGGTAGGTAGGGCCCCGGGGGGGGGGGGGGGGGGGGGGGAGGGAGGGGGCGGCTATTCTGTGGCTCGTGGGATTATTATAGATTCTGAACGTTTTATACAAGAGCTACACTCAACCATCTGTTCTTTTGTTGAGATAGAGATAGAAATCACAATTTCTAACTGTGAATGCTAATGTAGGTGCAGCAATGTAGATACTTTCTAAAAGCAGTTTCTGATATTGAGGACTATAAATAACACTAAATTAGGATGTACTTGCAAGTTAACCTGAAATGATCGCTTTGCAGCTTGTGAAACTTCAGATACTGGGTCAAATTGAGAAAACCACCATGGTCCCATCAGAGATTTGAGCTGTGGAGCTAAATCTCTCCTAAACAAACAATAAATCAATGTCATAGCATTTAGGCAAAACCAGAATTGATACATACATAAATGGATGTTCGTATTCAGTTGACAATTAGTCTACATGTGCAATCATTATCCATAAGCATTTCAGGGGCTTCAGAACATAGAGATTTGCCAGCTCAATACTAGATATTTTGGGTATAGCCAATCTAGGAATGAGATCTTATCACCCTTAGCCATGTGGAGATAGCAGCATCTAAACCAATTTTTGTTTCACAAACGCAGGGTGGATTTATCAAAGTTGTGGTACCGTTTTCAAGGGCCACATCACCACGCAGAGGAGCTTATCCAAGACGTAAGTGAACCAGGCCATTGGCCTTAAAGATATAACCCAAAATAAATAAAGAATTACTGAGAGTTTTCCTTAACTTAATACAATTTCTGACAGCATGCCCAAAAGAAAAACCAAAAAAAACAAAAATGTGAGAGTACACAAAAGAGTTCAAACCCAACGGCGGTGACAAGATTGTTCATTGTGTCATGAGTTGCTCGCCGCACATCCCTATTGTAGTCCACCACAAGCCTTTTGTATTCAAATCCCTGCAGAAGAAACAGCTGCATAAGTCTCAACTATCTGAAACAAGTGTGGCAAAGCTAGTGGCATCAACTGTTACTACCAAGAAATCAAGAAAAGAAAAAAAAAAAAAGAGGAAAAGGTCTGTAGTATTTTCATCATGAGGTGAGAAACTGTACCCATTGTGGAATGGCTGGTATTATGTCCTTTGTGGACTTTTCCTTCAGCAGCGTGGATAGAGACGCCAAAGCTTTAAGCTATTAATGAATGGAAATCCAGTGAATATTACAATTATACATGACGGAATCCAAACCTCAAGTCAAGAACACATTTTCAGGCACAAGTTTACCTTGGTGGTGGGATCTTTCCTTGCAAGCCTCTTCAAATGTAGAGCCAAATCACTATCTACTTCCTGCCCGACCCACACATGAAAACAAACCAGATGAAAAGGTTATTAAAACAAGAAGAAAGAAGTTAATTTTGCATACATACTCCTTTTAACAAAATTGATAAGTTCTGTATCACTGGTGATGGCCGGATTTGCCACTTGTACCCAAATGCATTCAACTAAAAGAAACCAGAGCTCATTTTGCAAAAATCTAACTCGTCATTCTCACAATAAGGCAACTACTAGCTTCAACATAGCCAACTTCCAATCACACGCCACAGAACTCTTATTGCCGCAAGACTATAACAAACGATAATGCAACTAAAACCAACAACAGAGCATAAGCACAGTTACTACTCTAGCAATCGATTCTAACTCGTTTTCCTTTAAATTAGTTTACTTCTTAACTTTCTGCATCTTCCACCACCTCCACCCAAAAGAATTTCACCGAAACCAGACTAAATCCTAATTCTTACAATCGGTAGTAATTCAACTAAACTCTATACACCAAATCCCAAACACACTGTTACCGAATTGTCATTGCAGCAAAAGACTCGAACAAGCAACACATTCAGCGCTAGTAAAACAACACTCTCAGCCCTAGCAATCGATTCGAAATCAAACTTATGGTCCTTCCATTCACATACATCAAAATCCAACACTCTCCTCATAGCAAAAAGAATTGTCAAACCTACCAAATAGGGCCGTGAATCGTCGCCGCCGGAAGGAGGAGCGTCGAGGCGAGAGCCTCCGACGTAGCCACCGAAGCCCACGGCCGCAGTAGAACCCGAAGGCAACAGCGACGCCGCCAAACTAGACAGAATTGCTCAGAATCAGCGGTGTGTCCAAAAACGACGCAGTATCATGAAAAATGTACGGAAAACGAAATCAGTACCTGCTACTGGAAGGCCGGGCCTTGCTCCTAGCTCCGTCTCCCTTCTGCTTCCCCATTATTTACTGTACAGGGTTTTCGAAACGACGTAGTATTGGAGGAGCGAGTTGCAGAGCAAACAGGAAGAGAAAGAAGAGAGGTTTTCTTTTGAGCCCTGAACGGAACAAGAGCTGACGGGGAGTTGATCGTCTTTTTACAACCGGGAACTCTGGTGCGGGGAAGGTGTATGATATGTGAGAGGCTGGGCCAATCAATGCGTTGCTGTGCCTGTATGGCTGTATGGCAGCTCGGGGTTTTTATGTCAAATACAACCGCTGAAACCGTCTCGATGACGTGGCGTGACATGAACGGGTATTAGTTTCATTATAGTTTAATTTAAAGCGTAAAGTTTGTCGAATTGCTTGCTTACTTATAGAACCCTCGAGTTAAGAAATCAAGTCTCAACTCCTACAAATTTGTGTGACTTTGAGGGATCTTTGGGTGACCAGCTGGGTTTGTCTGGATGACATGGCGTGATATGAGCGCTATTAGTTTCATTGTAAACTTAATTTAAAGCGCAAAGTTTGTCGAATTGCATACTACAGAACCCTCGAGTTAAGAAATCGAGTCTCAACTCCTACAAATTTGTGTGACCAACATGTTAGAGGGATATTTGGGTGACCAGCTGGCTCGTCTGGATGACGTGACGTGACATGAACGGGTTATTAATTTCGTCGTAAATTCAACTTAAAACGTAAAGTTTGTTGAATTGCTTACTACAAAACTCTTGAGTTAAGAAATCGAACTGCTTACTACAGAAATCTCGTAAAGTTCGTACACCAACGGCTGGAGATTAGTCCGGCAAAGTTGTTTCTTGGCAAGTTAATACATTTTCTTAAGGTATAGTTTTTAACATCCGTAACAGAAAAAAGAACATTGCGAGATGAACCCTCTAGTACAATCTCAAACTTGCCCTTAGTCTTTTTATAGATGCTACAAAATAATGCAATCGTTTCCCTTTAGGTCTGTAATAATGTCTTTCGGTCTTTCCTAGCACTGGAAATTGCAAATTGGAGGAATTTTCTGAAGGTCATTTTCAGATTTCCCTCTGTGTAGCTTCATTAGCAATTGTTGTATGTACTGGGTATAGAATGAGAAATTTTCAAGATTTGAATTTTAACACAAAAACTAGAAAATCCGATCTGCAAATTTCAGAGCTTTGCAGCATACAGCAGAGTGAAAGAGCAACTATACACGAAGGAAAGGCACTCCACGGAAGAATTAGTAAATCACAGTTAAGTATTAATTCAATAGAATTCTCAGTGTGAAGGATGTAGTGTTTTATAATCCTTTAATTTACTTGTCAACAAACACCATTTTCTGCTAAGCTAAACTATAACTAATCAGAATACATGATCTTTTTCTTCATCACCTCTAAGGGAAGTTCAGAGATTGACGTTTCCAATTTTGCGTTGAGAAGAGTCAATCGTTTGCTTAAAGGTCTTCAGTTCTTCTGTAATCTCTAATCAATCAAGAAATATTACAATTAAGGCAGCAACCAAAGCATGATCGACAGATCCAGGAAATATGGTCAATCGAAATTTTCCCCTCTTGGGAAAAGGCTGGTGCAATTTGTACATGAGACTAGTCTGCAACAAGACATAAATAAGACTGCATATCATAACCAAGAAAGAGAAACTTACACAAATGTCTAAACACAGATGGGTTAATGAGAGGTCAATTTCTATATTCTAGCATGTGTATTAAAGAATCAGATTAAGCGAGAGATTTTATCAATATGTGATCACAATACTCCATTAGTATCAACTAGCAAACAATTTGGTCAAATCTTTACATACAGAAATGCAGGTTGTTAAAGGGACTGCAGAACTTGTTAGTAATTCAATACCACCATTATGCAAATGGTCACTTATAAGCCAAAGACAGATGCTGAACAAACATAAACTACATTGATCCCCAAACTCAACTTTCCCAGATTGATGACTACGGCAATCATGGAACTGGGTTGCAAATGTAACCAACCCCACCTTTATGCATGGATCCAATAATATACTCTCAGCACTTTCCTACAAAGACAAATGAGGATCCACTTTGATGGAGCAACTCCAAATGTAAGGATTTAGTCAAGAGTTAACACTAAAAAGCTTACTATTACCCTATTTTTCAAGATTTGAATTAGAAGAACAAAACAAAGACAATGGACTTTCAATGATCCTTTACTTGTAGTAACTTCAATTAATTTTAACTCTTATTACATCAACTGCATTTCATTTTACCCAATAACTTCTATTCAATGAACTGTATCAAACAAAACCTTCCCTGATTAGCAGAAGTCTAGAAGTCATTACAAATTTCGCATATCAGAACTCGTTTCAATTTTCAAATTCTTATCACACACAAATGATCAATCATACCTGAGCAACTATGAGATTGCCACTATAGATGTTGCATGATTTTTGGAAAGGGAAGCCTTTAACTTTGAAATCACAGGTTGCCGGCTCTGTCGAAATCTCACCAACAATAAACACCTCCAGCTCAACTCGAGTAAGTTTGTTTTTCGTTCTCTGCACTCTGAATATCAACTGACTATCCTCAGCTTCACCACCCTTGTATCCTTGCCAACATCCACTCTACAAATCCCAAACACACACAAAAATCACTACCCAAAATCAAAAAATTCAATCCATGACGAAACCATTAGAAACAATAACTCACATTACTGAGGCACAAAGTAAGCAGAGGATTTCCAGCGGCATCAAGCAACACGCGCTTATTGGATGATGACTTGAGAGATTGATGGGTGACTTTGTAAACCACGTTACCAGATGAATCCAGGAAACCCAAGTCGCCACGTGGCAGGCCAGGATGTTTCTTGGAGACAAAGAGATCGACCGGGATTTCAGAACTCGTGGGATGTATAAGAACTGAATTGTCCATAGAACTCGAGTCTTTTGGAGTTATTTAGGATCAACTACAGAAGAAGCATTTGATTCACAGCGAATGAAAAGCCAAAGAAGACAAGAAGAGGTCAAGGAATCGTTTTTGTTGAAAACAGAATGGGTTTTTGGTCGGAGAGAAGAATCAGGTTCCATATTAGCCGACTTTGTTTGAACTTTTTCTATGGTGGCTGGGACCCGGGATAGGCTGAAGAATCTGATTTTGGGCCTATTTGGGCTTTCTCTAGAAGTGCTTTTATCAGTAGCACTTTCTATAGGAAACACTTCCGACTATTTCAAACACTGCCGACATACAAATTTCCTACAAGTGCTTTCTACACACAATGAATATCACACAGATGTGACAAGGTGACCTATAATACGAACTGTCACCAATGATTTCCACAAGAGCATAGTCCATCTTTGAAATGATGGAACCGACTCGAGTCCCTTGCAACAATCTCCCTCCCTTCAATCTTGGAAATTAAGCCGGTTACTACATGACAGTCTGTGCACATTCTTAGGTTCTTAACTATAAGGATACGGGTACCTGGAGGCGTGCTGATTAGGCCAAATGCAATTGCCAGTTTCTCACTATGACCGAGGACTATCACCTCCTTTGTCTGTTCATCCACGTTTTGCATCACCATGCTTGTGTTTGGAACATACCCGTTAATTTTCAACTTCCGGAAAAGATGTTGCAAGTAGCTGTACATGTCTTCACTTAAGGGATGTGATCTGTCTCCTGACTGAAAGCTGTGAACAGTTTTGTTAATCTCAATCCAAGTGCTTGCCTTTTCCTTTCTTATTCCTCTATCTAGCATTAATCTTCTCACTTTTGCCACACTCGCAAGGTCCCCAACAATCCCATAGAAGTTGGAGAGCAACATATAGGCTCCTGCTTCTTCAGGTTCTGATTCAATTAGTTTCTTCCCAACAATCTTTCCTAGCTCTAACTTCTTGTAGGAGTAACATGAACTTAGAAATGCTGTCAGCAACTTTGGGTCTGGTTTTATAGGCATCCTCTTGATGAAGCTGTACGCCTCATTGAAACACCCTGATCGTGCTAGAAGATCCACCATACATGTATAATGCTCCATCGTGGGTGCGATCGAGTACTTACTCACCATCATGTTGAAAATCCTCCATCCTTCTTGTACTAATCCTGCATGACTACACGCATACAACGCACCCAAGAATGTGATACTGTTTGGCCAAACACCTCCTATTTCCATTGCATCAAACGCCTTCAAAGCTTCTACTCCCTGGCCTTGTTTCCCATAACCGGCAATCAAAGCAGTCCACGAAACCACATTCTTCATAGGCATGCTCCTGAAACACAACCAAGCATTCTCCATGCACCCACATTTCGCATACATGTCAACAACAGCATTCCCAACGGGCAAATACAACTCGAATCCATACTTCATCACCAAACAATGCACTTCCCTACCGTTACGCAACGCCGCAAGATCAGCACAAATCGAAACAACACTCACCATGGTCAACACATCAACCTCAGCTCCCTCCACTCTCATTTCCTCAAACAAAGCCAATCCGGCCCTCCCTTCCGAGTTCTGCGCAAGGCCCGAAATCAGCGAATTCCAAGACCCAACGTCTCTTTTCGACATGTTGTTAAACAACCCAATCGCCTCTAAAGTCAATCGAGACCAACACAGTCCAGAGATCATGCAGTTATTGGCAATCACATCTCTCTGAGGCATTTCATCAAACACTTTTCGGGCGTCTTTGATCTCATTGCATTTACAGTACAAGTCAAGAAGTGACGTCATTAGAATCGTGTCGTGATTGAACCCATGTTTGATGGCCATGCAGTGAAGCTGCTTGCCTTGTTTTAATGCAGAGACTCTTCCACAAGCTCGCAGAATCGCTGAGAGAAGAAACTCTGTGACTTCAAACCCGTTTTCCCGCACTAGGCGAAACAGAGCTATTGCTTGACTATTTTGCCCCTGGTTGACGAGATTACCGATGGTCTTGGCATATGATAGTCTTCTATGGAACATGATGTTACACGAGACTATTTTGGGAATGTAGATTCATTGTCGATGCTCTAAAGCGTTTGAGTTGTGTTTTGTAGCTTTGATAAGTACAGGGTTGGAATTGTCAAATTTAAAATTAGTAGGGCCTAAAGTGTAACTCATCCCTGAAACCCTGGAGAAGGTTATCAGTTTTTTTGTACGGAACGACTAGAAAAACTACCGGAAGAGCCTCTCAGACCGCCGGTGCCAAAGAGATCAAAACTTGTTAACATCCCAGGTACGAAGATTAAAAGAGCCATGACCCAGTTTTGCTACACAAAAAGTTTGCTTTGATCAGAGAAAGTTTACCATAGAATGTTAATTAGAAACCCTAGAGAGATCAACTTTGTAGATTTAAGTCACTTAAGTGTTAACCCTAGGGAGAGTGGGAACTTGGTGATTGAAGCTTTAGTTATTTCAAGGATTAAATTCAGTTTGCCTCCTCATACTTTAGGTCAATAATCAGTTTGGTCCCATATTTTTTTTTTTAATAACGTTGGTCCTTGAAGTTCTATTTCACATCAGTTTAGTCCAATTTTTAAATTGCCCTCCTTACCATGACGTCATGCGCTGAGCTGTCCCCGACATAATGGCCCAGTTTCTGACTTAAAAGAACAGAGTTGTCGTAAATAGACCAAATTAACCTCCTTACCGTTATACTCTCTCTCTCTCTCGTTCGCTCTCTCTCTCTCAGTCACTCTCTCAATCGCTGTCGCTCGTTCTCAAAAAAGAGAGTGAAACCCAGAAACTGTGTCGTCCCTCATAGAACCCTAAACTACCCATCATAGGTCGCGAAAGAGCATGGCTGGGCCTCCGATTGATGAATGGATACCCCGAATCGAAGGCAGTGAAGGCGTCTGGCCAGAAATTCCCAATTATGGTGAGTTGGGGTTTTCGATTTTATTTGATTCTATTGATTTTGGGTTGTTTGGTTTATAGATTTAGGGTTTGGAAGCTTCGAATTTAGGGTTGTTATGGTTTAGGGTTTGGAAGTTTATGGACTTTGGTATTTCGATAGTGACCTTAGATTTTTAGGATTTCAATTAATGTTTTTTGGTTTGTTCTATATAAATATTGATTGTCCTATATGAATATTGATTGTTGGATGATTGTTCAATCGATAAATGTTGTTGGGTTGGTAAAATAGGGATTTAACAAAGGGTAAGGGTTTAAAAGTGGTCCTACTGGAGAATTGAATATGTTTTCTATTTTGTTTATAGTGGTTAGAACGATTACTTTTAGGACCTTGTTTGTACTAGAGAATTGAATATGTTTGGTTTATAGTAGTTGGACCATTTGGTGGGGTTTTAATTGCTGGATTTAATATTGTATGTTGTTCATGTGTTGTAGTACAACCTGACTATTTTACAATAAAAGTGTATCACGGGGGATATGTGCATCATGTAGAGGCCAAGTACATAGGTGGCAGCATTAGCTACTACGATTATGTGGACAAAGACCGAATGTCATTGACTGAGGTGGTTAATATGGTAAGAGGGATTAATCCTGCATATGTTGGAACACGTATTGATTACTGGTATAACATAGGCATTGAGGGAGACACAATGAGCAAGCTGTCTAATGATACTGATGTGATGAGTATGTGTTGCTTGGTGCCTGAGATAAGATTGGTTATTCTTTACCTAGACCACTTAGAGCTTGACCCTGCTTACAATGGAGAAGCTGAGATGGAGATGTTTGAACAACATATATCTGATTGGGGATTTAGTCAAGCTGGAACAAGTGGGGTGGTGATAGAAGAGATTCCTGATTCACCACCGAGGACAAGTGTGAGAATAGAGGAGATCTCTAATCCACCTAGGGAAGAACAGTCTAGTAAGGTGGCAGATGCAAGTACACCAAGGACCCAAAGGTTTAAAAGGTGTGCAAATAAGAGGAAACCTGAGAAAGGTGTGTTGATTAGAGAACATGTAGAGGTTGCAACCCAAGCTAGCAGAGCTCCAACAATTGACCCTAGAGATAAAGGCAAGAATAAGTTAGAGTTTGAGGCAGTTGAGGATGATGATGATAGTGAAGATGATGGTTTAGGGGCAGCTGAAGATGTTGTACAAGAAGATGGTTCAGAGGTTGATGACTCTGAAGATGATGATTACAACCCTGCAAAGGATGATGATGAGTATGCAGATTATGGAGTGGTTGATGATTTTCTTTTCGACTGGTTGACAGAGGCTGAATTGGTGAAAACTGATGGTATGGGCACTTCAAAAGTTGCAACTAGAGAAGGAGTTACTTTTGGAAATACAGACTTTGGCTTTTATGATGATGGTGACTTGGAAGATAATGAAGAGACAGCTGGGGCTATAGACTCAGATGAGGAGGGAATCGGCCAAGGAGTACTTTCTGATGAAGATGGTAATGATAAGAAGTGGCCAGAGTTCAACCATAAAACTGATATGCCTTGGGGATGCTCTTTGCTACGCCAAAAATTCTGAGAGCAGCTATCAGGGAGAGGGCCATTCAAAAGGGTTGGGTTCCAATTTTTGACAGAAATGATAGGGATTGAGTGAGGGTGATATGCAAGGCCCCTAAGTGTGAGTTTGAGCTCTTTGCATCGAAGATGCAGCATGATGGCACACTGCAGATCAAGAAATACTTTCCCAAACATTCTTGTGCAAGGGTCCATGAGAATCCTGCTGTCAGAACCCCCTACCTTATTAGGAAGTTTGCTGACATTATTAGGCTCAATCCTAATGTTACCACAAGTACTGCACTACTTTTAGTTAGTTACTGTTTAATTTTTCTAGTTTTTTTTTTAAAAAACTTTATTTGTCTGATGGTGGTTATGTTACTTATGTCTTATAATTTTCAGACTCTCTTATGGAAACCATGGCAGCTGGTGTGAAATCGAAAGTCTCGTTTCAACAAGCTTATAGAACCAAGGTGGCTGCTTTGGAGTTGCTTGAGAAGAGCATGCAAGAGCAATATGCAAGGGTCCAAGACTATGCTGTTGAATTGAGGAGAGTTGATCCAAACACCACAGTAGACATTATGTGTGATTTTGACAATCCTGGTCAACTCCCAGTGTTTAAGAGGATGTACATTTGTCTTAGTGCATTAAAGATGGGTTTTAGAGCTGGATGCAGACCTGTGTTAGGGTTTGATGGTTGTCATTTAAAAAGTGCTTATGGAGGTCAACTTTTATCAGTAGTAGGGCTTGATCCAAACAACAGTACTTGGATGGTCGCTTATGCTATGGTGGAGCAAGAGAGCAAAGACTCATGGGATTGGTTTCTAAGGTTGTTGGTGAATGATTTAGAGATAACTGGAAGAGGCAATGGATGGACATTTATATCAGACAAGCAGAAGGGAATAGAGAGAGCTTGTGAGGATGTGGTTCCACTTGCAGAACAAAGGTTCTGTGTTAGGCATATGTGGACCAATTTCAATAAGTTATATCGGGGAAAGACGCTGAAGGATCAATTGTGGGAAATAGCCAAGTCTACAACCATTCCCTACTACACCAAAGAGATGACTATGATGAAGGAAATGGACCCTTTAGCTCATGACTGGTTAACAGGTATTTCATCATGCAGTTGTACATCCTTGTTTAAATACTAGTTCAGTAGCTTATATCTAATTTGATTATTTTTTTATTTTTATTTTATTTTTTTTACAGATCCCTTACGACCACCAAAGACTTGGTGTCGGGCACACTTTAGTACCCATCTGAAATGTGATGTTCTTCTCAATAACTTATGTGAAAGTTTTAATGCTTTCATTTTACCTGCTAGATCCAAAACTGTGATTTCTTGCTTTGAGGAGATTAGGGTAAGGATGATGAGAAGGATTGTAATGAGAAGAGACAAGATGAGCAAAGTGGAGGACCTTATCTGCCCCAAGCCAAGGGAACTTTTGGAGAAAAACAAAGTTAAATCTGCCACAGACTGTATTCCTTATGCCACTGGCAGCCCTCAAATTGAGATAGAGAGCTTTGGAGGAAGTAGGCATGTGGTTGATCTGGAAAGAAGAAGTTGTGCATGTAGGAGGTGGGATCTCACTGGCATTCCATGCAAACATGTCATATCGGCGATCAACTTTGTGCGGCAAAGTCCGAAAGACTATATAGATCCTTGTTACCTTACGAAGACTTATATGGTCGTTTACTCTAACACAGTCAAGCCGGTGAATGGAATGAACTTGTGGATCCCTTGTGGTGAACCTGCTATCCTCCCCCTAGAGTATAATAGGCAGCCAGGGAGACCAAGGAATAAAAGATTCAAAGATGCATCTGAACTAAATTTAGAGGGTACAAAGCTTGGGAGGGTGCAAAAGAGTTTGAAGTGTGGCAACTGTGGGGTTCTAGGTCACAACAGAAAGACTTGCCACAAACATCTTCCTCCCAAAGACAAGACAGTTGCAGCAAAGAAGAGAAAGCTGAACACAGATGTGGGTTCATCTGGTTCTAAGGTATTTTTACTTTTATGTTCAATTGATAATGGTTTGAAAAATTATAATTATTATAAGCTAATGTTTTCATGACCTTATATTGATTATATTTGTTGTAGCCTAAGGGTACCAAACCACCCCTAAAGACAAAAGATGAGCTTAGAGCAAAGGCAGTTAGAAGAGCCAAGCAAGAGAAGGTAAATTGATTGGCAATTAACCCTTAACTATTCTTTATTAGATGTTCATTCTTTTGGTTAGTAACTATTATGATTCATTTGTTTTAATGAAATTAACTATAGGAAGCTAGGGATGTAAAGAAAGCAGCAGCTAGGGGAACAACAGCACCTGCAAGAAGAGGGAGACCACCAAAACCTACTTCAAGCAATGCAAACGCATCTTCTGCACCACAAGCTTCACAAGCTTCATCAAGGGTGTCTGTGAGAATCCAACAAAGGAATGCTGGAAAATAGCTGCTGGGGATTGTGGGATTAGCAACCAAGGTTAGCATTTAGAGATGCAATATTTTTTGCAACCTTCTTATGTTGTAACATATGGTTGCAATATTTTTGAGCAACCTTCTTATGTTGTAATGTTGTAACATATGGTTGCTAAGTCTAATCTTTTGTGGAGATGATTAGACTTATGATGTTATGCAACTCGACAGAAACTACCATTTTTGGGTTAGTTCTGATGTAAAACACATTGATGCATCTATTTGGTTGCTTAGTTAATGGTAATTTGACATCTTTTGTATTCGTTTTGATGGTTTATCCTTTTGGTAATATGTACTACTTTGTTACTGTCATTTCGATGGTTTTGGTAATGTTTTTTTTACAGTGAAGTTTTTTTTTTAATTTTTTTAATGAGGTTAATACACCTTTGATTATTTTTTGTCAACAGGTTTATATGCACCACTATGCATCACTGTCATTTCTGTTAATTTTGAATTATTTGAAGACCATAATATGATAAAATGACTATTCTGCCATTTTAAGTCAGAAACTGGGCCATTATGTCGGGGACAGCTCAGCGCATGACGTGATGGTAAGGAGGGCAATTCAAAAATTGGACTAAACTGATGTGAAATAGAACTTCAAGGACCAACGTTATTAAAAAAAAAGATATGGGACCAAACTGATTATTGACCTAAAGTACGAGGGGGCAAACTGAATTTAATCCTTATTTCAACAAGTCTCTCTTGTAGGTGCTTTGTTGATTAGTAGTTCTGTACTTGTTCAGTTGTTTGGCATTGAATCTGCTCCGGTTAGTTGTATTTTGGTGTTCCATCCTGACTGAGCTTTTTGGAGGCCCCTTAATTTCGAAGTTTTCGATCCTTGTCTTTTGATCTGAATATGGTAGAAGTAGTGGGGATGGTAATAATGGCGGTGCTGGTTGGTTGCGGTAGAGAAACGAACAAATCTATTATGCCACATGCATATGTTTTGCAAACAAGCATAAGTAAGCAGGAATCTCATCCATGACTATAAAGATATCCCAGGCATTTGTTTGGTGCAGTACTACTGCTACATGTTCATAAGTAAGGAACCTTGTTTGTATGATCGTATCACATCCATGAAAATCGATACTGGTTTGGTTCTTCAGCGCTAAATTTCGATCTGCGCCGCAATATCTTGTTGTTGTAGCGGCATCTGATATGCACCTTAATTTTGAGAGATCAGCAAAGTGCATATATACCAGATGCGCTCACAACAGAAAGTTCTTGGCGGGAAAAGACTTACTGAATCGTTGCTGTAGTTCAACTAAGCTTCCAGCGAGGTTGTTTTGATAACAATGTAAGGTAGAAACTTCAAGAAGGGACAGAACACCAGGCCGGCCAGGTCACAGTTAAGCAAGTGCATGTTGTTGACAGTTCTTCCATTTCAGGCCACTATTTTTCTTTAGATTAGTAAGCTAGTACTCGATCCAGCTTAATTGCAAATGAAAGGTAAGATCATGTTAAATGAAGGCTTAATTACCTGCAAAGTTAAGTATGTAATTTTGAAATGTTTGATTGAGGTTGTCCTCAGTGATTTCTCAATCCCCTTTAGCTGGTATTAGCTTTTCATATATGGAGAAGAAGAAAAAAAATCATTTTACAGCATCAGAGATAACAAGGAAATGAAAGAGTCAACTGTTATGGTTGATACAAAGTAAAAACAATTATATATTACACACACAACACACAAAAATATGGAAGTGGTGATTCATTATGAACTTTAAAGTTTGAACCTGCAGATTTTCATTTGGATTGTCAAATTAATTTGTCTATTACGTAGGCTGCAGCATATGTTTAAAAAGATCGACAGAATGGTGGAAAATTTCGGAAGCAATTTGATCAGGGGCCGTAGATTGTGGATGGATACCAAATTGAGTAAGGATATTCTTTTTCTTGGTGTTCTAGGAATGATAATGGTTTTCCTTTTGCTGTATCCTTTTATGTTGAGGATTTGGTTGTTTACATCAGTGCTCTTTATAAGGCCATTAAATAAATGAAAAGACTCCATTCAAGCAAATCGGATAGGAGAAACGTTTGAGCTGATAACATAGTTGAACTGTAGGTTCTCCTCTGCTGAGTCATAGTTACCTGCAACATTTTTTTGGTAATTCTTGGTGTGTTTTCTGAAGCCTTGCCGCATAAGGTTTATAATGAAGTTGGCAACCATGAAACAAGTAAAAGATATGGAAGACGGCTCTGATGAGATGTCATCGGCACTGGAGATGCTGGGAGTCTTGGTGATGGTGGTGCTGACTTTGGTTATCGGCGGAAACTCCATGGACAGAGATGTGATAAATTTCCTAAGAGACCAAATAATGCAGTACAGAAGATCGAGAGACAAAGGGATTACGGTGTCTGTGCAGCATCTTATAGTTATTGCAATCATATTACTTCTGGCCAAACTAATAGCCTCAATGCTGATAAATTGCTTGAGAGACCAGATAGCCAAGTACATTAAACCGAGAGTCAAAGGAATTCTGGTGAAGGTGCGGCATGTTATTGTTTTTGCAATCATATTAGTTGTGGCCAAGGTAACAGCGACAATGCTTACTGATTATATGACTCACGATTGTACTCATCTTGTTCCAACTTAACGACCTACAAAGTGTAAAGTGTTGGGTTCTAAGTTTTTAACTCAAAATGTGTCTAGGTGAAATTGATAATGAGTCGCTCACTTGTATATTAAAGCTTCTCTTTTTCTTTTTTTTGTCACTTTTCTGATATGTATCTCAGTTTTCAACAAGGAATGAACAAGTGAATACAAGCTGCCTCTTATAACTAAAGCTGGGAACTCTGCTCTGTTGTTCTCCATGCAAGTGCAAATGCAATCTTTCTTTTCCCTATGTTCACTGTCTAGCATAAATCTTGTTGGTTATTACTCAAACTGACTGCAATTATAGATTAGCCCTGCTTAACACATCGTGTATCTGATCCTAATGAACAGATCTCCAGTTCATTCTTGTGAAAGTAAACATTCATTCATAGTTCATTTCTTTTTATTTGAAAGTTGAAACCATAGTTCAAATGCCATTTTGTTTCTTTCTTTTTTCTTAAAGATTTTATTAATTACAGTGGAGACATGAATTGAGCATCTGATACAGTACAAACCATCAGTCCTAATTCTACATTCTTGTGGGAGGAACGTGAAGAAGATTTAGCATAAAACTACAATCTTCTTTATAAATGTGTTCCTGAAGCTAATGCATGTCGGTAAAGCATTTCTGACTGTTATATGCAATTCAAACCCACACTTACCATGTTCACAACTCATAATATCAAATTCATACAAAGAACTCTCATGCACACACCAAGTACTAATTTATTCGGAAAAAAAAAAAGAAGAAAAAAAGAAGAAGAAGAAGATAAATTCCGGTAGAGTACTTGAATTGCAACAAATTAAGACTTACAAATTTTCATTAGAATTGTTTCATTAGTCTTTATGGAGGCTGGAACAGATCAGCAGAACTGAGTAGTACCGAGAAACCAATTTTCATGACATTGTCCCTACAAAATATTGCAGACAACTTTGTGCATCACAACATCTAAATCAGCCAAGTCTCAAGTCTTCAAATTTTTTCTAGTGAGCAGAATTTCTCCTGCAACATAAGGGCTTCATTGCTCATTTCTATCGAAAACGTTCAGCTTTGTCATAAACAAAACACAAGCAGTCATTTAAATGTGATGGCCAAAAGGAAAGAGATCCATTTAAAAAATAAAACAAAAAGATGAGCACAAGAGCAGAACAGGCATAATCAGTACAACAGTTAAGCACAATCATAGCAGAAAGACACAAAATAGTAATAAGAATTCAGAATGAGATTCTCTTGTCCAGTATAATCTCTGTAAAAAACCAATGCCACAAACAAAAGCACTCAAAACCAATGATCTAATCTAAGTGGTATTCAATCTATGTTCTGTGGACTAGGGAGGAAATGCATATGTATCAGCCCAGGTACAGTCTAAGCTTTGAGAAAGATATATAGCTCAAAATATCCTGAACCCAAGTACTCTATCCAAAACAAGGTTCACTATCATGTCTTTGTTGAGTGCCTATTGGTTGAGTACCTTGCCAGATACAACACTGAAAGGAAACTTAAGTACATGGAACTGATTGATGGAAGTATCCAGGTGATGATATGCAACAATAGGAATAATGATTATTAAACATAGAAAACCCAGAATTGGTCATGGTCTTGTTAACAGGTAGTAAAGAAAAAATACACTATTTTTCTGAGATTCCCCAAAGAAACAGACTCGTAGATAAACTTATGATTGTCTTCAAACTCCTTTAGTCCTTTTAGTCAAGAATTAATCCCAGCAATCAAGTCGGCAACCAATAGTATAACTATTTCACATTGTTTGTACTGCTTAGAAACTATACCAAAATTAACAGCAAAACAAACAAGAAAGAGATTTAAGTTGATTCATGTTCTTTACCTTTACTCTCAACATCTGCTTCATGCCTAATGTTCTCCATCAGTCATATGATAGTGATTAGGCGAAACAAGGCTCTCCAAGTAGCACCCAACAAAATCAACTTTGTAACTACTCCCAACTGAAAGATTCCGAGAGCTTCCATCTTCAAAATTGTACATAACCAGACGGTGTTGGGGCAAATCAAGCAACAGATGATGATTGTTCTTCACGAAACCGGAAAGTATCCCTTCGCTACATGGCAAGGAGATGCTTATTTTACTCCAAGACTTTGCCAGTCCGTATTCCTTCATGACCCAAAACTCGAAATCATCAGTCCTCCCCACACACAGGCATTCCTGGAAAATGTCAAGGAAATAATACTTGCCATCTTCAATGTTGAAATCAACAAGGAACTCAGGTGGTAGTGGAATCTCTTGAACTTCCTCGTCAGCTAAACCAAAACACAACAGAACCATGGATGGCACATTACTGCAGTTTCTACAAACCAACCAGTGAATACTCCCATTCAAAACTCTCCCCTGCATACCAGGCTGTAAACTTTCATAGGGATATCGGTTCGAAATCGCTCTCCAGGACCCGGTTTTCAATGAATAAACACTAAACCCAACATCAAACTGAAAGAACTCGCCCCGAACCACCTTGTAATCAAGAGTGGATACATCAAAGCCAAACCCATACAGCCAATGAGACGATATATACATCTGTGGTGGGTTTGGTACTATCTTGTGTTCCTTAGTTGCCGGGTTTAGCAAATAAAACACAAAGTACGACTTCAACAACAACAACCCATTAGCGTACAACACGAACTTGGTAAATCTACGACGCTTGAGTTGAGTAGGTACAACTACAACATCGTCACCAAGATTATCAACATTTGTATGATTGAGAAGACACTCATCAAGGTTGAGAGTGTGGAGGCGGCATAGCCAAGAGTCTCTAATCACAACTCTTCGTCTTTGGTGGAAGACATGTTGATGCTCAAGGGCTTTGTTGAAGTGTGAGTTCACAAAGATGGGTTCAGAGATTAGAGAGAGCCATGTGTTTGAGACACACCTGAATCGGCAGAGGGATTTCACGGGAAGCCAGCCTAGAATCTCGCGTATGACCTCCGTGGGGAGGTGTAGGAGTCGCGTCTGGTTCTTGGGCTCCGCCATTTCTATCTGATTCTTCACAACAACTTGTCCAATACTCCTAACAAGTATCAGAGCGGCTCCGATGATTTCTATGTTTCTTAACTTTCTTTGTGTTTGAGATGAGTTGAGGCTTTCTTTAGCCCATGATTATTATTTCATTTAGAAACTTACCGATCATTACCGATATTTTTTACGAGAGTATTTTCGGTGTGTATTTACATAGATGGTTAAGATTAAAAAAATAATATAGAAATATGATGATTAAATATATGCATTGTTAGTTATGAACGGTTAAAATTACGTCGAGCGATACATGAAAATCATTCTTGGGCCTGGGTCTTCTATAACTAAGCCCAGCTAAATTTACTTTGGGCTCTGTCAAAGAAAAAGTACTTTGGGCTAAACAAGAAGATAGGTCCAAATTGTTTCTTATTTATAGATGGCAGCATTGGGAGAGAGGGCAAACAAAACAAAATGGCAACCGCCGAGAAAGTTGAACAAGAACCACCACCTCTGCCGCTGGAGATCATCCGCGAGATTCTTGCCTGGCTGCCGGTGAAGTCCATAGGCCGATTCAGGTGTGTCAAAAAGTCTTGGAATTCTCTAACCCACGACCCTAACTTTATCAAGTTGCACTACGACAAGGCCACTGAACATGAGGATGTGTTATACCAAAGAAGAAGAGTCTTCCTTAGTGATATGTGGATGCTTTACTTTGTTAATCTTGATGAGTCTCTCAGTCGTGTTAACCTTGATGATAATTCTAGGAATCGTGTTGTAGTAGACAAAACACGTGTTCAAGATTTCATGGGTTTGGCGATTCATAGCAAAGGCTTGTTGTTTATGCGGTCTTGTTACCGTGAGTTTAGTTTGTTTAACCCTGCAATCAACCAGACCAAGAATCTGCCTTGCCCACCAACGTATGATATGTGGACTGATGAAGTTTGCGGGTTTGGATTCGATGTGTCTACGCTGGATTACAAGGTGGTTCATGGACATTTCTGTGGAGATGAACTTAGGTTTAGTGTTTATTCATTGAAAACCGGTTCTTGGCGTGTCATTGGAAGTCTATATCCTTACAAACGTCGGACACAGGGTATGGAGGGGAGAGTGGTGAATGGAGGTGTTCATTGGTTGGTTCGCAGTGTATCATCATCCATGGTTATCATATCTTTTGTTTTAGCAGAGGAGGATGTTCGTGAGATTCCAATGCCGCCGGGTTTTAATGTTGTTGAAGGTGAAGAAGACTACTATCTCAGTGTTTTTGAGGGATGCCTATGTGTGGGTAAGAAGGATGCCTTGGTATTTTGGGTGATGAAAGAATACGGAGTGGCCAAATCCTGGACTAGAATAAGCATCACTGTGCCCTTTTCTGAAGGATTACTTTCCGGCTTTGTGAAGAAAAGTCGTCATCTGTTACTGCTTGAAGATCAAATGCAACCGCAGTTGGCTATGTACAATTTTACTAAAAAGAGCTTTCACAATCTTTCAATTCGTGGAGTTCGTGAACCTTGTTCTGCTGGGTTCTACCTGGAGAGCCTTGTGTCACCCAATAACTATTAAGCGTGACAGCTGCAGATGCAGAGGGAATAGGTAAAGAAATGAATCCACTCAAACTCTTTCTAGAGATCATAGAGAAAGCATAAGTTTTTTTGTTGATTGAGCTTTTGCAAACAATCAGTTTTGTTTATCGATCTTTTGCAAGCAATCCTTTTTGTTTATTGAATTTACTTGTATTGCAGGAGCAAGTAAGTTTCCATCAGAGGACATGATCGCTTTAACAGTAGTGACGCACAAGAATTTGCTTGTTTAGCTGTAGTGATGTGCATGGCTTTTCTAATGTTCTGGTTCAAGTTCAGGTGCACCTGACCTTTAGTTGTCATCTTTTGGTGATTATATAGCTAGTTTTGCTTTTAAGAACAATTTCTCTAATTTGGTTGCTAAGTGCTACTTCAAGTACTAGTTTAGTTTAGTATTGAACCTTTATGTAATTGGTAAGTGCTTGTATTGCTGTTACATTTAGCATTACCAATAGTATTTTGGAAGTTTCTTTCAATGTCTATATGCCCCTGGTTTAGTTCTTTGTTTATGTTTGAACATGGTACCATTGCTGCATTCTCTTTTAAGCAATATCCTAGGAGTCATTTCACCATTGAATGTCCTGATGAATATGCATCAATTGGATCATTCTTATTTCATCTCATCAAAGCAACAATCCTTTTTGTTCTTGACCTTCTGCAGTCAAGTAATTCACCCTCCTTTGACTGCATATTCTTTTGTTGCAGGAACACATCTAGCTGTAGACCTGTAGTAATGCACAAGGTTTTTCATTAATGCTCTTCTTTTTTTTTTTTAAGAATGAATGCTCTTCTCTTTCTGATTATATTACAAAAAAAAAGAAAGAAAAAAAAAACATCTCAATGAGTTTTGTTCTTTTTTTTTTCTTTTTTTTTTCCTTTTGTTATGGGCATGGTGATGAAAATAGAAAGAAGGAAAAACGGGCTAAGTAGTGGAATTACAAAATTCAAAAGTTAAATCCGTTCTTACAGAACTCAGAAGTATGTCTCAAGATCATTTCAGGAAAAAAAAATTCGAAAAGAAAAGGAATGCCTCAAGATGGCTCGCTGGTACTTGAAACAAAAGCAGAACTGCTGCACCTTAGCTTGGGCTGCTGCACATTGTTCTTGGGAGTTAGAATACGTAAACTTGGGCTGCTCATATAAAAATCATTGGGCTGGTTGATTGTTTCACGTGGTTGTTGGGCTGGTCTCAAGTTAGGTTTAGGGTTTTAGATTTAGGGGAAAAGAAAGGGAGGTGAAATTTACATTCTTTATTTTACGATCCACATTCTTATCTTTTTTTTTTAAGTAAAATATTCACAAAAAGATTCTTTATTTTACAATCCACACTCTTAACTTTTCTTTTTAAGTAAAGTATTCACAAAAAAATAAAACACATGTCACTAAAGACAAGATTTAAATTACCAAAAGAGAAAAGTATGAGTATGGATTGTAAAATTAAGAGTGTAAATTTCAGTTCTTAAAAGAAATTATTCATCTTGGCTTGAGTCTTCATTTTTTAGCTTGACTTGAACCTAAATCTACCAAATTTAAGGTTGTGGTTTAAAATATAGGTGTTTGGAAAGATGGTGTGGTAAATTAGACCACCTAATACAAAGTTAATGGATAATTGGTTATCTCAAGATGCGACTTTTCTTACATTTTGTGTAATCACAATGAGATAACAAAAGAAACAATGTCTTCCAATAGGGGTTAAAAAACCCATACTCACAATCAATATTGTTGTTATGTTGGATTATTCTCAAAAGGATTTTTCTCTCTCACGTAAAGTGAGGTTTTCCGTCTCTCAAATTCTCTCTAGTTTCGGTTTCGAAAATTTATTTTTGAATGAAATGGCTGACGGCTTTTATAGCCAATTGTCGGAAAAAATACTCTCAGTTATATTAGTGATCATGCATGAGTGACTTAATTATCTATTTGTTCTCTCCATCCAATTTCCTTGATTGTCTCTCATACATCTACTTTCTTTCTTCTTGTTATCAATTCAACCAATGCAACTTCCTCTTATCTCTCTCCTCCACCAAAGGAGGGTTATCCATTGATCACTTGGATGCAGGCTGAAATGTTATTACAACTCAAAACTCGAATGAAAATAGTGTTCCAAGTCTTTCATTTTATGGAATTCTTAAATCTGCTTTCATGGCTGCTAGGATCTACTTGGAGAGTTGGAGACTCGAGCTCGTTTCACATGCAGGATCACTATCCAAGTATCCATCACTATGAACTTGAAGCATGACGCTAGGCAAAGGTAAAATCAGTAATTAACTTGCATGTTTTGATGGAATTATATATGTTGGAAATCATAGTAAGGAAATTAATTAGGTTAGAATTATAGGGCTGCATGGCCTCAATATATGGATATGATTCTTTTGCCTCCGTTGGCTGTAGCACGCCATTGTAGGCTCAAGGCTGCAGCATGCATCTGCAGTCTGTAGAAGCATGATCATGATTCATTTGCTGATCCTAATTAATCAACAAATTGCTAATTAAGACACCTATGCTATTTGTTTTATAATTTGCTTAACAATGTCAAATCTAAATCATCACTCATCTTTTTCAAAGGTAACATTCATGCCTTCTTATATCGTACGTATGGATTCACAGGTTCTGAGAGGGTTATTCATTAGAGAAATAATGCACATTTGCAATAAGCAGCATGATATATAGAATCCCTAATGTGTCTTTCAGATTTGGGAGTTCAATATAAGTTTGTTGGAATTCCATGTCTGCGGAAATAGAATGCAGTGTGTCAATACACAAAGCACTAAAATAAGTCGTGAGGGATGATTGTACCAAATCACACTTCATGATTCTGCCAAATCGATCACGTATATATGATATTTAGTTACAAAATAATATGATCAGAGCCTCTATAGTCAGATATATATAGGTTGTCATCATCTTTAAAATTGACAAGCACAAATTATAATATTATGTGGCTGCTGATGGATATATATATATATATATATATATATATATATATATATATACATGTACCTGTATTTTTATTTCAAAGGTAGCTATTTCTAGCTACTTTCAGGTTAATAATGTTGTTGCAATTGGCAAGAAACTAACTCTACATGCAAAAATGGCATGTCCCTGCCAATATCACCGATGGAGGTTGGTTAAGGCTAATTAGGCAACCAACCCTAACTCAGATCGATCGGCATTAACCTAGTACGTACTAGAAATATATCTATATTATCTACAAGATTATTAAGAGAAAATTAGAGATATAGAGAAAATTATCATCGTAACAAAACGAGTATTTATATTTCTCTATATCTCTAATTAAGTGCGTACGTACCTCTTGAAATAACTAGTATCGTATGTCATGAAAGGAACTGCACTCTTTAACTTGTATTTTTTGTGACATGCAAACAATAATCAAAATATATTGAGCTATCAAAACATGGGAACTATACATCATAAGTTGTGAATAGGCGTGAGGAGTGCCATTCGTAAAGAATCTCCTAAAATAATTTGTATAGTATGTCATGAAAGAAAATGACTTATATTTATTATGACACATGATCAAACAATAATCAACATATTAGAACTAAAAGAGTACTGGTTAAACATGTTCCTTACACAATATATAGATTGTGTGAATAGCCGTGAGGAGTGTCATCCTAGGGAATCTCTTTTAATTTTAGAGTACGTCATGAAAGGAAATGCACTTTTTATTTGTTAAGTGAAACACAGGGAACCTTAAACATAATATGTATAACTGTGATAGGTGCATAATTTTGGACCAGAATTATGGCGCATGCATTAGTGGTCCTAAACAGTCTTAATAAGAGGAGCCTACTGCAAGTTAACGCAAGTTTGATCGAGGCGCCAAAGGCACCGAAGGTGAAGAAAAGGCTTGGGATGGATTTAGGAGTCTTTGTGGCGAGCCGTATGCGGTGAGAGTCGCACTTACGGTAACGAGGGGGGTTCGCGTCTATACGTGTAATGGTCGATTCACCATTTTAAACATTAACCTCAAAAGGCCGAAGATTGTGGTGTTCTAACAGCGGCAGATCAAACAAGAACTTATTTCTTTCTAGATTAATTTCTATATGAGGTAATCACTTCTGGCTCAAATTTGCATGCATGTCGGAAAGAGATTTAGGTGTCACTGTAACAAAACCTAATACTCAACGTTGTTTGCACGTCGTCGTGTATACAAGAATATTCATATTTCTTGTTCTCAATATGTCTTCGATATTTTGAATGATTTGAAACTTTGAACCGATTCACAGTACCTAATTAAATAGGTCTCATGGATGAGGTCAGATGATTAAAACCAACACAACATGGGATTTGATCTCCATCTGATCAAGACCACACGGATGATCGAGGCCATAACAATGAACATACTCTAACATACTCTACCCAGCTTTCTCCATCTGCTAGCGCTCTGATATAGGAATTGAGGTCGGCCTTGCCCTACTTCATTCATTATTTTTTCACATCATAAGTCATACATAGAAGACTCCGTGCCCTCTAGGCAGAGACTCTCTAACTAGCAGAAGCCACCAGTTTTCCCAGTTTGTTACACGGCCTATTCTAAAGCCATATATACAAATTCCAAATTTTCAATAACTATATGTACCCATGCCACATCTTAAACTCCCCCCGATCAACTTCAAAGACCGAAGTGGAAAATGGAGCAAACTAATCAAGTACTTAGCATCTAATGACATCAGAAACATTGAATTTCAATAATATCAGTCGCATAATGGCTTTTAACTGTAATTGTGGTGGCAGATACAGAACCACATTGTATCTGCACAACCACTACAATCTACGTACATATGACGAAATCAAATTTAGCGGTTGCAAAATTACGATTTATTGCAGTTTTTTGGAAGAAAATTACAGAAGGATAGCTATCACTGACTTTTTATGGATACAACTGTAGTTTGAACTATTGGACTGCACTATCTTATGGGGAAGTATTGTTGGCATCGAGGCAAAATAAAATAACAGGAACTATGGACCTCCTAAAAGAAAATGCATTCAAAATTACATGGTGAATTACACAAGAACAAAACAATGCATGATTCAAGACTCAATAGGTAACAGTGAACTATAACTTTCCTAATTGTACATGATATATAACCCTTTCCTAATTGCACAAGATAAATAACCTTTTCCTAGTTGTACATCATTTATAACCGTGTAAATAACTTCACAAGTACAAGAAAAAAATATCTAGCAATTTATCTAAGTTCTGATAGAAAAGAAAGAAAAATAAAATAAAAACTACCTTAGTCGAATGGATCGATGAATTAGCTAGTGACATATGCATGCATAAACCATCCTGTGGTGATCGTATCATTTCTGCTTTGCTTGCCAGCATTTGGGACTGTTGCACTCATTTCACACAACACTTCACTCCTCCCTAAACCTTATAAATATACCTAACGTTCCATTGCATGTACTACAATACAAACAAACACCAACCTTAGCTCCTAGCTAGTTTGCCATGTCTTCCTCATCAAAAGCTTTCCAATGGCTAAGCCTTGTGGGCATCATATGGCTTCAATCTATAAACGGAACAAACACCACCTTCCCTGCGTACTCATCCCAACTCAAGAACACTCTCTCCATGTCCCAACTGCAGATCAACAATCTCGTCTTTGCCTCCGACGCAGGGAAACTATTTGGTTGGTTTTCCGGCATTGCTGCTATTTACCTTCCCCTTTGGCTAGTCCTCATGATCGGCTCTCTTCTCGGGTTAATCGGCTACGGCGTGCAATTTCTCTTCGTAACGAACCAACTCGCATCTCCAGCATATTGGCAAGTATTCTTGCTCACCATGGTGGCCGGAAATAGTGTATGTTGGATCAACACTGTTTGCTATGTTGTCTGTATTCGGAACTTTCCGTTTCACCAACAGGTTGCTGTGGGATTAACAACAAGTTACCAAGGATTGAGTGCAAAAATCTACACAGATATTGTCAGTGCTTTCTTTTCTTCTTCACCTCATAAGAGAGCCAGGGCTTATCTTCTTCTAAATTCTCTCCTGCCTTTAATAGTCTGTGCTGTGGTGGCACCGTTCGTGAGAGACATTGATGTGGTTACTGGGAAGCAGCCAAGGAACATGGCAACGGGGTTCAGATTAATGTTTGTGATAACCATTGCCACCGGAATCTATGCGGTCATCACCAGTTTAGGATCAATGATCGGCTTAGACAGAATGATAGGTACCGGGGTGTTCCTACTGATCCCCTTGGTAATCCCAATTGCGGAAAAAATCAGAGATATATTATCAAGAAGATGGAGCCTAGCAGACAGAGAGAACAAAGTGTACAATGTCAGCATAGATGATCAGAATGGCCTTGAGAGCATAGAGAGTGGTGTGGTGAAAGAGGAAGAAGAAGAGGAACATACTACCACAGTGCAGGTTCATAATGAGGTCAGCGAAGTACAGGTTCAGCACGGTTTTGGTGTAAGAGAGGAGATTGGAGTGAAGCTGATGGTGAGAAGGATAGATTTCTGGTTATATTTCCTAGTCTACTTTTTCAGTGCAACAATTGGGCTTGTGTTCTTGAACACCTTGGGACAGATAACAGAGTCAAGAGGCTCATCTAAGACTTCTTCCTTGGTTTCTTTATCTTCTTCATTCGGGTTCTTTGGCCGTCTCATGCCTTCTCTTCTCGATTATTTCTTCGCAAGGTAACTCCTCCAGTCCCTAATTTTCAGTCATTTTGAAAAGTATATTATCATACTAGCTAGGAGTAATAATGTGCTTGCTAGATAAATTTTTGAAGCCAATTACTCATTATTTTCTCCTTTCTTCTTCTTCTTCAGAAGCAAGCATATGATTTCAAGGCCTGCATTCCTGGTGGCAGTAGCGGCACCGATAGCAGGAGTTTTCTTCTTGCTTCTCAACCCGGCTAACGTCTCCCTTATCATCAGTACCGCCGTTATAGGAGTGTGCACTGGAGCAATTACTTCTATTGCAGTGTCCATAACCACAGAGTTATTCGGGACCAAGAAGTTCTCAATAAATCACAATGTGGTGGTTGCGAATATTTCAATCGGGTCGTTTCTTTTTGGCTACTCGTCTGCTCTTCTTTATCGCAAGGAAGGAAATGATGATGGTAGCTGTTTGGGAATGGCTTGTTACAAAGGCACCTTCATTATCTGGGGTAGTCTTTGTACATTAGGGACTGTTCTAGCTTTAATGCTATATGCAAGAACAAGAAAGTTCTACTCCAAAAGATCATAAATTAAGGAGAGTCAAGAATTTTGTTTTTTTGTCTTTGTTTCAGAAAAGTTCATAGTTGTAGACCTATAGTTAAGGTGATGAACATGTGATCAGTATTGTTTTGCAATCAAGAAAGGGAGAAACGAGGGAGAGAAATATATACATGGTAGGTATGGTACAGAATAGTAATTCTGGTTAGTCGATCTTTGATCTAACTCCTTGGGGGCAGAAGGTAGGTATAGTAAAAAGGACAGTACTATATTCTGGTTCTCGTTTTCCATGTTGTATTTTCGCGCAGTGTGTAATATTTGGTAGGACATTGTTCATTCTCATGAGCAATATATTTTGGTGTTACCTTTTAAGGTTAGTTATATATCATATGTTTAATCTCCATTGAATTTCTGTCTCTAGGTTGATTGTACTTCATTTCTTTGTGTTCAAGGGTCATTTTGCTCTCACGAACATGACCATTTGACGTTTTTGATTTGATCTCCAAGACATACCATATATATAGTTTGGTGTTTATTGTTCGAAGTCTTTCACTATTTTCAGACATTTCAATCAGGCATGAATACAGAAGGATGCTTGCTCTTCATGATTTTCCCTCAACTAGACCTTCATGCATGCACGCCACTGATAGACAAAAAAACTTTTTCAATTTCTGCCCATCTTGCATTAGTTGCAGACATGTATACACAGGTTTAGGTCTGAAAAACATAGTTGGGGGGAATACATACAGTTTGTGTCCTACGTACGTATTCTCCGACCATTTCCAACATCCATTGAAGAAAGATGCACGGAACTCTCTCTACCAAGTTCTGTGTTTCAAATTTGCTGAGGTAAACACTCAAAACAAAGCAAACAAGAAAAGATGCACGAAATTACTTTGTTCTAAAAGGATTGAAACTTCGATTTCCAGCATCGATTATCTTCGAAGTTTTACTTACGATTGCATCTCTTTTTTAATGAAATTGAAAGGTGTCTGTAAATTTTAAGAAAGACGTGTAAGGTAAAAAAATTTCACTAGAAATGATCATTATCATACTTCTTTTGGGGCGTTGTGAATAGTAATTTCTTTCTGTTTTGCTGTAGCAATGGCTGTTGTTCGTGAAAGCTTAGTATGTCCATGCATTAATCTCTCAACCTTGAACGATCGAGGACACATGTGTGGCTTATATGTTCTTGCCTGCAATTTGACCCATCTTCTGGACATCGACAAAGCAATTCAATACGAGTTACTAAGCTATCTATCTATTCCTATGGATTTAGTTGAGCATAAATGCAGGCACATACATCACTATTCATTTTGTCAAGCTTCATTTCCAGTGGGATCCATTCTATTTTAGATGTAAACGTATTCACAACATCAGCATTCCATCATATATTTCGTTCTGTGATGAGTTTCTCATCAGTTTCTTCGCTCTCATACTCTCATGCAGTAGTGATGCTTACGTTTGACTGACCTGTGATGACAATTTTATTTTTACGTGTTAGGGTAGATATTTTCATACATGTATCCACATATCCACTAGTGGCCAAGACCATATCGATCATAGGAGACGCCTAAACTTGGTTCCTCTAAACTTTGATCTAACTAGACCTGAAACTGAAACGATAGCACCATACCAGCGCACAGGCGAAGTAGAGTCTTTCTAATAGTGTGATTTTAGAAGCTCCACAGAGGTTAGTGGCATGGGCGGTGAGTGTTCTGGGATGATCAGTATATGGTTCATATGTAAAGCAGAGTGGAAGCAAGAAAGGATGAAACAAAAGGGTGAATTCACTTTGACAGGGATGTTAATTACGTACCAAGCAAGTATATTCATTTCGTTTAGGTCTTCAAGCATTCGGCTGTTGATGGTTCGAATTAATAAGTCTCACCACATCGGACATTTTATGCATCAACCTAACTTTGTTTGAAAAATAAGTGTTTGATTGGGTATCATTTTCACATTAAAAGATTTATTCCAAAATTATCAATCTGAGATGACAAAAGGTTACAGGAAATAAACTTTTTTGGTATAAAAACAAATTAATAGCTTAAGTTCTTCTCAAAA
>NC_020493.1:20845081-20863303 GCF_000184155.1 Fragaria vesca subsp. vesca | reverse complement strand
CTCTCTCTCTCTCTCTCTCTCTCTCTCTCTCTCTCTCTCTCTCTCTCTCTCTCTCTCTCTCTCTCTCTCTCTCTCTCTTCCAACCGTCACCAACACCATGAATGTTCCTCCGCCACCACCGAAATCACGCCACCGTCACCTTCGACGTTGTCGGTGGCTCGCAGATTGTTTCTCAGCCGCAGCAATCTGAATCGCCTTCGAACTCCGCCGTGCCTCCCGGCTTGGTCTGGAAGGGGATCACTATGCCGACTTCGGTTTCCGGTAGTCTAGGGTTGATTTCTGGTGCATTCGAGCTTGGGATGTGGACCGGGGGAGGCATGTTGTGGGCTGAGCTCGGGTCGTGGTGGCGAGGAATCGGTGAAGATGACAACATCGATGGTATGCCAGAAAACCCAATTATTATGTTTTTTTTGTCGCCGATTTGGATTTCCTTCTTCTGCAAATTTCATGGCGACTGAAGAGGTCAAGAAACCCCATCCCTCCCTCCTTACCCTGAGATGCTTTTTCTATCTCCTCTCAACATCTCTGTTGAAATCTTGGTTGCTTGCTCCTGAATTTCAAATTTTTTATAATCAAGTCTTCCTATGGCTACATGTATCTGCAGATTTTTGGCTTATGTTAAGCACTCAATGACGTATTGGATATTTGGATAGCATAGAGAAGAAAGGCTTGGCAATTCTTGTTTCATTTTGTTGAAGTAGCTTCATAATTGGAAGTGGAGCTCCGTCTTTTCACCCATTCACCAGTTATTATCCTCAGATTGTCAGATCTTAACTTGGAATCTTTATGTGGATATTTTGGTTGTGATTGGTAAAAATAAATCATTTTTTTATTGCATCCATGTAGGACTGTTTACATTGAGTCATGTATTTGTTGAGTTTTGGTTGTGATTGTTGAGTTTAATTGATGATTAGTTGGGTTTTTGATACTGTGACAGCTGCATTAAGTCACAATTCTTTGGCTGGAGCTTTTTTTCTTATGAAGGAACCCTAGTAGGAGGTCCTACTGCCCCAAATAGGGACCTGTTATAAGTGACTAAAACGCACAATTAGTAGGAGGTCATACTGACCCCAATAGGAGGTCTTACTGCCCCCAATAAGGATATGTTATAAGTGACTGAAGCACATAGTTAAGTTCAAGGGTCATATTGCCCCCAATAGGAGGTTATATTGACCCCAATAGACCCCCCGATGAACCCCCTACTGCCCCCCAATAGACCCCCCGATGAACCTCCTACTACCCTCAATAGACATTCGGACACCGGAGTTCGGTCAACGGTCTCCGGAGTCATGGTCAACGGTCAACGGTTGCGAGAATCTTGTCATCAAAATTTATTTCAAAATAGACCTTCTATTATTCTTATAATGGTCTATTGTAGTTTATTTAAATCATTAAGAGTATAATTGTCTTTTTTCTGTTTAAGTTGGCTTTTGGGAAGTTTAAAATCTAATTTTGTTAGTGAGAATAAAATTATTAAAATTATGGCTAATGGGCATTGTCCCAAAAAATTAATAGCTTAATTTAGTAGTGCGCTTAATCAACTTTTCAGATCATTTCAGTGACATGTTTCCCGAATCGCTATGATATGAAATCACAAAGATAACTTTTTATTTCTTTTTAAGGAAGTCCAACCTTGCTCCCAAGTTCCTCTCAAAAAAAAAAAACTTGCTGCCAATTTTAATCGACCCTTTCACTTTCACTAACTTGACTTAATACACCTACCCCCTACATGATGATTTGATTTTTGATATATAATATATCAAGGATTCCATCAGTTTATATTTATTTTTTGTAAATTAGTTTTTTTGTTTTGTTTTGTTTTGTAAGTCTTGACGGGCATGTTTTCTCATAACAAGAGGAAGAGGAAGAAAGTGCAGTTATGGATCAGCAACGAAAAACACACATGATGAGAAAAAAGAAATGACATTAATTAAGAAGTAACAAGATCGGAAGAGGAAGAACGTACGGTTAATGCTGTAGCGACTGGGTGAAACAAGGCTCTCGAAGTATATCTCTACATAATCAATGTCCACGAATCGATACTGTTTTGATGAAGAACCAGATTTAAAGGGCTTTGTTAAAGGTGCACTTGGACAAATTGAGGTTCAAAAGTTAGAGGATTTCATGACTTTGAAACACACCTGAACCGGCATACAGACTTCACCCGGAATCATGCCGATGATCTCCATCGGAAGAATAGGTCGCGCCTGCTTCTTCGAGAGCATATACTCCAAAGTCCAAACCCTAGCAAAACACAATTAGGGGGTTGTATTGTATTTGGATTCATATAGACTTATTTTAATCAACTGACTTTTTGAAAAGTCTACAGACTCTTTGAAAAGTTCATAGACTTTCACTGACTTCTTAAAACCATTGATTTTTAATCACAGACTTTCACTGATTTCTGAAATCTACAGATTTCATATGAATGACTTCTGTAGATTTCTCAATACTTACAAAGTTACAGGAAAGAAAAAAAATAAAGATGCAATGACAAACACATAATAACACCGATTATAAGTTTAGTGCTCATCTATCTAATTTCGATGCATATAATTGTAATATTTGATTGAAATACATAAACATAGGTAACGAAAAAGATTATATTAACTTAACAACACGCATACTTGTACGTAAACCAAAGACACATGTTTTAAAGTGGGACATTAGATGTTCACAAGTTTAATTCATGTACGTAAATATAATAATATATGATCATGTGGTTCTAATATCAAGAGTTAGTAGATAATATTTAGGTTATCGAGGGTTCCAAGTATTACAATTGAAAGACAACAAAATATTAACATTAAAAAAACATTGAAAAGAATAAGTAGAATAGAACGTTGATAGCACAAAATATTATAAAAAAGAAAGAAAAAAAAGATGATGTATCGTAGGATCAACCTATTCACATGTAAAGAGAAAGACTGTCGTAGACTTTTCCAAATCTTTGCTCTAGTAGATGGAAAAATATTGGAGGGTGTGTGTAATTTACACTATAAAGTCCACAATTATTCATGAGTTATTAATTCCATAATTCCATAAGTATGAATGATATTTTGAATACATCTGAACTTCTATTCATTTTAAAAAGTCTTAATTGAATACCCCTGAACTTTGGTGGAATTCATAATGATTTTTTAAAATCTAGTTGAATATACCCAAACTTTGATTGATTTTTAAAAGTCTGTATTGCATACACCTAGACTTTCAAATTTCATAGACTTCTTTAAAACTTCCACTAATTCCATATACAATACACCCTTTTTAATCAAATACAACTTTGTAGGATTCAGGTACAACTTAAGCCCAAGGCTTAGTTTGGGTCCAGCTCCAACATTAAGTTGGTTCGGATTCACATCCAACTTCAGCCCAAGCTTAGGTTTCCACAACTTCAGCTCCAACGTATACTTGTTTAGTTGTTTTTGTTTTGGTTTGAGACTCAAGGGGTATTTTTTTCTTCTTCTTCCCGACAAAGATTACGATCCTTGAGATATCAAGTCAAGTGCTTTGATGGACGATATGCAACAATTTTAATATATATATATATATATATATATATATATTTTTTTTTGTCAAATGGCAATAATGAGGATCATAACCGAAGAAAAACTACTACATGTTCAGAGAAAGAGGAGTACAAAAGCAGTCATGAGAAACCGAATTGAATATGAGGCCAGCATGATGATAGAAGCAAGCATTGTGCATGAGATTGAAGCTTGTTATATAATAAGCTTGGAAATTTTGGATTAAAATCTGGGTAGCAAACACGAAAACAAGAAACACAGTAGAGGCAACCAAGGCAATGCATACTAATTGTCAACCGCTAACAACAAACCCACCAGTACTACTTCTAATACAGGGATAGCGCCTGAAATTTTTGCAAACTACCATTCAGGGATACCCAAAAAGAATTCTACAGTTCTGAAAATGGACAGAGAGAGAAGCAAGATGCATTGCACAAAAGACTTGGCGCATGAATACAACTACACCAGCAAATTCTTGATTCTTGAAGCCCATTTCCTCAAGTGAAAACAGACCCCCCTGTAACACAAGGTATATAATGAGAAAACAATCTTCAGCAGTCTTTTCCATCAAAAGCTTTCAGAATTATCATATGGCAAGAGCAGTTATGCACTTGAAGTTGTACATGAATCATAAACAAGCGGATTCATGTGATAAAAAATCAATAAAATGAACACAACTTATTAGCAAAGAAAAAAAAATTGAAGGACAAAGCACAACTATGATTTCTGTAACAGATTACAGGAAGAATGATCAGTTACAGCTTACCAGTGAAAACCATAAACAAGGTGTAAACCTGTTCAAATAAGATTTGGGAAAAAGAAGTTATGCATTATCCCATTAGGCACTTATTATAAGCTTATGGAAAAAGACATTAAAATGTAATAGGAGCTTCCAGTCTCTTGCCTCCTAAACTTAAAATGTAATAGGAGCTTATAGTTTTTTGTCTCTAAACTCTAATAGTGCCATCCTAAACCATATTTACCATAAATAGCAAGTATTACAGTATCTGTCAGTAAAAGTTTAAAACCAAAGAACAGAACGGGACAAAACTTAAACCACCAGAACTCCAAAACAGGAAAGCAGTCCATGGTCAAAAACAAATGTATAAAGATACTTTTCTTTTCTTATCATATATCACTTTCTTTCCCTGGCACGATTACCTCTCCGTTCATTGCAAAACCATAGCCACCGTTGCAGACTTCTTTCAGTCAAATACTCAAAATCTAAGCCCAGTATGAAAAGCAAACAATGCCAAAGTTGTGAACCAATAAATAGCTAATCAATCTGGTGGAGCACAGGAACTTCATACCATAAAAATTGCAAAACATAGGACTAATATGAGAAAGAGACTGAGTGGATGCATATTTTTTACCTCCGCTATCTAAATCTGTGTCATTCTTAAGGTTGTCAATCAGTGATGCCAAAGTTATTGGGTGAAACGAGGCTCTCCAAGTAGACCACAGCATAACCAACCTCTGGAACTCCACGAATTGACAGATTGCGAAAGATGTTCTTATCAAAATTGAGCAGAACCAACTTGTTTTCATCATCTTCCAACAGTAATAGATCATAATATTTCTTCCTGAACCCCGAGTGTACCCACTCACAAGGCGGGATGGAGATCCTTATTTTAGTCCAAGACTCTCTAACTCCATATTCCTTCATGATCCAAACCTCTTCACCGTATCCCAGTATCATACATAGGCAATCTCTGAAGACACTTAAATAAACACCACCCCCTTCGTTATGAAAACGAGGCGGCAGTGGAATCTCCCGCACTTCCTCCTCTGCCAAAACAAAAGACAACAGAACCATAGAGGACAAATCACCATAGTCTCTATAAACCAACCAATGTATACCTCCATTCAGCAGTTTCCCCATCCCACCGTGGGATAAACATTGATAGGGATATCCCTTCTCAATCACTCGCCAATACCCAGTTTTCAATGAATAGACACCAAACTTAAGTTCCATTAAGATTGGGGAATGTGGGTGTTGCCGTCTCACTGCAGCGCAATCCTCACAAATCATGTACACCATCTTGTAATCTTGAGTGGACGGATCAAATCCAAACCCATATAGCTTCGCATTAATTATGTCGCATCGACCAAGTTTTGGGAACACAGGAACTACCTTGGACTCCCTGGTTACTGGGTTAAACAAGGAGAACCTCTGATTTGACTCAAACAACATCAAGGCATTGGAGTAAAAAACAGAGCTACCCCTAACATCTCCAACTCTACTGACTTCAGTTACTGACAGTTCATGATTCTCATCATCACAACCAACATTATCAATATCATCATTATCGAGAAACTCATCTAAACTGAAAGAGTAAAACTCACCGGAATAAACACCGGTGACTAATACTCTTCGTCTTTGGTGGAGTACATCCTCGTGCTCAAGGGCTTTGTTAAAGTGCATTTTAACAAATTTGGGATCAAAAGTTAGGGAATTCCATGACTTTGATACACACCTGAATCTGCATAAAGGCTTCACCGGCAGCCACGCGAGAATCTCGCGAATGATCTCCATCGGAAGGTGCGGGAGTTCTGTCAGTTCGTCCGCCATTTTTGAGCTCCAAAAACCCTAACAGAGTCGCACTGAAACGAATGAACTTCGCCGGAGGCACTGACCCTTTTAACGTGGAGTTTGTTTGGGTTTGGGCCCACTTCAGCCCAAAGCTTAGTGTCACAATCTGACTTCTAAGCCCAAGCTTAATTTAGGTATTGGGGCCATTAGTGATCGAGTTGGTAGAACCTCTATACCTAAATTCGAAATCCGCCGACGCTATTTAGAGTTAAATCCCAATTTGTTCCGGATGACCAAAGAGGAGGAAGCGTTCTGACATGATCTCTCGGCATGAGCTAATCTTTCGGCCTAAAAAGCCTTTCAGAAAATTGTGTGATCTCAGAATAAAAAGTTTAAATGATCTTTAGTTGATTCTTTTTCATTTTATATAGGTTCCCTTGGGGGTTTCGGAATGATCCATTGTGCATGAGATTGAAGCTTGTTATATAATAGCCCTATATAATAAGCTTGGAAATTTAGATCACAATCTGGGTAGCAAACATAAAAGGGTGTTGCTAAATGTACCCAGCAAATAACTAAGTAGACCCAACATCATTTTCAAACCCACTAAAACTTTGTAATTTCCAATTATGCCCTTAATGTGATGAAACCCAACAAAACATCTCAAATGATACCCAGCAAACCCAGCGATACATCCTAATTGATATAAAAAAAAAAAACCAGCAATCAACTGATTCAACTCTAACGAAACCCAGCAAAGAAATAGGATTAATAACTCTAATGAGACCCAGCTAAAAAACAGATTAGTTCCGTAATTGAGTCGTATTGAAAACCTTTCACATTTTTCAAAGTGAATAGACTATAGATCTAGTAGTAAAGCTACTGCAATTAACAATTTCAAGGAGATGCATTATGCATATTGACATTTCAGTTGAAATCTAGACATACAGGCCCTTTGTTGATACCCTAATCCACCAAGCTCCAGCTTTAAACTTTCTAGGCACCAATATACATACATAAAGTCGGGTTTGTGTCGATCTTCAATTAATCAACAATGAGGAGTTTAGATTCGGAGCTCTTCCTTTATAAGAGCTTCCGTCTTTGCAACCACCACGACAGCCGCTCTCTGCCAAAATCGTGTTTGGAACCCAACCATATCAGAAGCAGCGGAAACCGTGTATTTCTGGTCAAGGGCTTAGCTGGGTTTATGAACTTAAGGGTATTATTGAAATGTGTTGTTGGGTGTATAAAGTTTGTTGGGTCTACTTAGTCATTTGCTAGGTATATTTAGCAGCACCCAACATGAAAACAAGAAACATAGTAGAGGCAAATCAGGCAATGCATACTAATTGTCAACCGCGAACAACAAATCCACCAGTCTTATTTCTGATTCAGGGATAGCACCTGAAATTTCTGCAAACTACCATTCGGGAATATCCACAAAGAACTCTAAAGTTCTGAAAATGCAGAGAGAGAGAAGCAGGCAGCCTTGCACCATAGACTTGGTGCATAAATACAACTACACCAGAAAATCCTCGAGTCTTGAAGCTCATTTCCTAAAGTGAAAACAGATCCCCCTGCAACACAAGGTATATAATGAGAAACCAATAGTCTTTTCCATCAAAAGATTTCAGAATTATCATATGACAAAAGCAGTTATGCACTTAAAGTAGTACAAGAATCGTAAGCAAGCGGGTATGATAAAAAATAATTAAAACAAACACACCTTATTAGTAAAGAAAAAATTGAAGGAAAAACACACCTACCATTTCTTTAACATATTATAGGAAGAATGATCAGTTACAACTTACCAATGAAAACCATAAACAAAGTGGAAAGTGGAGATTCATTCCAATAAGAGTTGGGAAAAAGAAGTTAGGCAATGATCCCATTAGACACTTACTATAAGCTTAGAGAAAAAAGACATTAACATGTAAAAGGAACTTAGAGTCCCCTGTCTCCTAAACTCTAATTGTAGTGCCATCCTAAACCCTATTTACCATAAGTAGCAAGCATTATCTGTCATTAAAAGTTTAAAACAGCAGAACAGAACTAGTCCCAGAACTTCAACCACCAGAACCAGCACAACAGTCCATGGTCATAAACAAATGTTTAAAAATACTTTTCTTTACTTATCATAAATCACATTTGCAGACTTCATTGAGTCAAAAACTAAGCCCAGTATGAAGAACAAACAATGCCAAAGTTGACAACCAATAAAAAACTATATGATCTTGTTGTTGGAGCACAAGAACTTCATACTAAAGCAATTGCAAAACATAGAACTGATAGGGGAAGATATTGATGGATACATATTTTTTTTTACCTTTGCTATCTACATCTGTCCCATTCTTAAGGTCGTCAATCGGTGATGCCAAAGTTATTGGGTGAAACGAGGCTCTCCAAGTAGACCACAGCATAATCAATTAGTGGAACTCCACAAATTGATAGATTGCGAAAGGTGTCCTTATCAAAATTGAGCAGAACCAACCTGTTATCATGATCTTCCAACAGCAACAAATCGTAAGATTTCTTCCGGAACCCCTGAGTGTAACCACTCACACGGCGGGATAGAGATCCTTATTTTAGTCCAAGACTCTCTAACTCCATATTCCTTCATGACCCAAACGTCTTCACCGCTCCCCAGTATCACACATAGGCAGTCTCTGAAGACACTTAAATAAAAATCATCCCCTTCGATATGACAACAGGGCGGAAGTGGAATCTCCCGCACTTCCTCCGCTGCCAAAACAAAAGACAACACAACCATAGAGGACACATCTCTATGGTTTCTATAAACCAACCAATGGATACCTCCATTCAGCAGTCTCCCCTTCACACCATTGGGTAAACATTGATAGGGATATGCCTTCTCAATCACTCGCCAATACCCAGTTTTCAATGAATAGACACCAAACTTAAGTTCCATTAAGATTGGGCTCGGCCGTTTCATAGTAGAGCAATCCCCACAAATCATGAACACCATCTTGTAATCTTGGTTGGACGGATCAAATCCAAACCCATATAGCTTCGCATTAATTATGTCCCATTGACCAAGTTTTGGGAACACAGGAACTACCTTGGACTCCCTGGTTACTGGGTTAACCAACAAAAACCTCTCATTTGACCCACAAAACATCAAAGCATTGGAGTAAAAAACAGAGCTACCCCCAACATTTCCAACTCTACTGACATCAGTTACCAACAGTTCATGATTCTCATCATCACCGCCAACATTATCAATGTCATCACTATTGAGAAACTCATCTAAACTGAAAGAGTAAAACTCGCCGGAATAAAAATCGCTCACCAATACTCTTCGTCTTTGGTAGAGCACATCCTCGTGCTCAAGGGCTTTGTTAAAATGCATTTTAACAAATTTGGGATCAAAAATTAGGGAATTCCATGACTTTGATACAAACCTGAATCTGCATAAAGGCTTCACCGGCAGCCACGCGAGAATCTCGCGAATGATCTCCATCGGAAGGTGCGGGAGCTCCGTCACTTCGTCCGCCATTTTTGTGCTCCAAAAGTCAAACAGAGTCGCACCGAAATGAATGAACTTCGCCGGAGGCACCGACCCTTTTAAAAGCCGTTTGTTTGGGTTTGGGCCATACTTTAGCCCAAACCTTAGTGCCAAAATTGGACTTCTGAGCCCAAAGTTTAGTTTAAGGTTTTAGGTTTCTCACTTTCTCTGATTCAGTCGTTTCCTTTTTTTTGTGTTTTTTGTTTTTGGTAAGTATGAGGCCAAAAGGCCCAGAACAAAAACTACAAGAAAGACTAACCAGTATTACTGGTTTTAAAACTCCTACTTCTAGTAACTCCCACGATATCATCCAGAAGAGTTTCAGTAACAATAGCAGGAGGCTCATAGAGATAGCAGATGCCTTGAACATTAAGAGTACTGTTCTTAGCCAACAAGTCAGCAACCATACTGCGCTCTCGGTGAACATGCTTAACATGGACTGAAGCAAAATGCTGAGTCGTTTCCTTTTCATTTTTGAGGCAAACTTTTTAGCGGATGCTTTATCTGAGCATGATCATGGTGCACCTGTCTCGTAGAGTATCGATCTTTGTCTGCTTCTATGGATTTTTTCTGTGGTAGTTTTAGTTTGGGTTGCAATAGGGTTTCTTCTTGTATTTTCTTTCTTTTATCAAACCGAACAGAATAGACAATATTGCTTCTAAGTGTGTAAACGATAACATCGATTATGACTCATGAGTTCATTGATTACATCTACCAACCAAAGATTTTTCTACTCACCAGGAACATTTGTTCAGAAACCAACGGAAAAACCAAAAGGAAATGATTTCCCCCATATTCTTCAACCCTATATACCAATACTGAAGTATACAATACAAAGATACAGAAAGCTAGGACAAAACTTAAAGTACTCCACAGTCCAAACTCTCATGAGAAATGTCTCGATGTAAAAAAATAACATTTTCTTTCTCTAATCATAATATCATGATCGATCAGTTCGTATCTCACTTCCAATATATTCATACTTCATACAGTAATTGTTTTTTAATACAGTAATTTCATATATAGGAAAAAGAAAATGTAGCCAATTTTCTAGTCCTTTTAGTTAAAAAAAGAAAAGAAAAAACGAACACAGAGAATGCTGTTAACCAAGTTATTTAACTATCCAAACCTTGTTCAGTAACACAAGAATTTAGTATACCGAAATGAAAAACAAACAGGATACTTACCTCCGATCCATTCTTCTAATCCCATCCTTAATGTGATCAGTCAGTGATGGCAGGGAAATTGGGAGAAAAAAGGCTCTCCAAGTAGATCCCAACATAGCCAATTCGAATTTGATCAAATGATAGATTGCGAAAGGTTTCTTCATCGGAATTGAGCAGAACCAACTTGCCTTCGGCTTTGAACAACACCAAATCATAGCCATTCTTCCAGAAACCTGAATGTGACCAACTCAAAGAAGGGATACAAACCCTAATTTGAGTCCACGACTCTCTCACTCTGTATTTCTTCATGACCCAAAAGGCTTCATGCTTCTCATAATACTTAGGTATCATACATAGGCATTCTCCCACGACGCTCAAGTTAACTTCTTCATTATTTACAATATCGAAATCAGTTGGCAGCGGAATCTCTCGAACCTCCTCCTCTGATAAAAGAAAACACAAGATAACCATGGATGACTCCGGCTCAAAATTTCTCTGGACCACCCAATGAATACCTCCATTCAGCACTTTCCCCTCCTGACCAGATTGGAAACCTTCGTAGTGATGTTGCCTCTCAATGACTAGCCAAGAATTGTTTCTCAATGAGTAAACACAAAACTTAAGCTCCCCTTCGCAGCAGTCCCCTTTAACAACCTTGTAATCTTGGGTGCACCGATCAAATGCAAACCCAGATACGCAATAATAATAATCTCCTGTCTCCGGAGTAAACATTTCCGGTGGGTCAGGTAATACCTTTGATTCCCTCGTTGCCGGGTTTAACAAACAGACATTCCCAAACAACCTAGATAACCCTAGCAACAACAACATGCCCTCGCAGCAAAGCACCACCCTAGAAAAAATACAACACCTTGGATAGAGATCTTCATTGTCATCTACATCGTCATCGCCATGATAATAATCATCACCGCTAAGATCTTTAGATCTCAATGCCCTGAACTTGACTAGTAAATCATGATTATCACCAAGATTATCAATATCATTTTGATCAAGAACCTCATCGAGGTCGAGAGAGAAGAGGCAGTGACAAGAATCATCTTTAATCATGACTCTGCGTCTCTGGTAGAACACATCCTCATGCTCAAGGGCTTTGTCAGAGTGCAATTTCACGAATTGGGGGTCTAAAATTAGAGACTTCCAGGACTTGGATACACACCTGAATCGGCATACAGACTTCACCGGCAGCCATGAAAGAATCTCGCGGATGACCTCCATAGGGAGGTGCAGAATCGGCATACGCATCGGTTTCTTTTGGTTCCCCATGATCTCGTCACCTCCGTATCTTCTTCTCACACAAGTAATCCTTAACCCTAAGAAACGAAATATGTGAAGGAGGCTTGGGATTGACTTTAGTTTGTGTTATATGTCCAACTAAGCCCAGGCAGATATCTGACCCGAAAAGGGCCCAGGCAGATAATGGAACCCTAACAAACACCCAATATATAACACTCAAATATAATGGTCAAACGTATGAATTGTTATAAATTTTCAGGCCCTCACCGCCATACGTACTTACCTCATTGGATTTTGGTTGGCAATTTTGGTTGCATATTCCTTTAATGTTTACCGTAATTGATAAAGTAGTCTGGAGTTCACGTCCAAAATCAATTGGGCAAATGGATGGAGAGACCCAAAGCCTTATAAACCTACAGACAATGTCTCATATTCCCGATATGGGATTGACATCTCAACACAACCCTGCACATATGACGAATTTTCAAGCCTAACACATGTATGACATTTGGGTGACGTGGAGTTCGTGTGGCCATTGGACTTCACATATAGACGTGGGTAATCCACGTACTCTAATACCATGATAAAGTAGTCTGTGATTCATATCCAAAACCGATTGAAAATGGATGGAGAGACTCAAACCCTTATAAACCCATATGCAATGTCTTATATTCTCGATATGAGATTAATATCTCAATAGTAATATATTGTTTGTTAATCATATCAGATTGGTTAAAGATGAAAACAGGAAAACGAATTGACTAAGCCATAAACAGTTAAACACAGGTTCCAAATTAATAAATATGAATTAACAGGACCAGTTGCTCTATCATCACTTGGTCAAGAGAGTCATATGTAGTATCACTAGTATGATTAAGAAAATAATTAGGAATGCCAGAACATGCATGCATGGATACAAAACCTTTGCTAGCTAGGGTTCTAGTAGTACTACATGCTGCTATTCTGGGAAGGAATAACATTAAATCATGGAATGTACATGGGAATATGTAGAGCAACTTGTCCAAAACCTCCAAAAAGGAATTTCAAAATCTATATTATAGGGATGTCACGAGCAAAGCAAGAATAATATAAGTTTGGAACCAGGAATATATTAGACAATTATATTAAAACATAGTTAATAAAAAAGGAAACCTAACCCCTAGATTTGTATATGATCTGATATGCTGATACGAGACATGTACAGCTCAGAAGAGCACTAGAAGTTCACCTAATTAATCCAGATATATACCACACCCATGCCAAGCAGTACTTAAACCATTGTTTTTGTTTTTATTTGTTTTCTATTTATTGAAAATTGAGGTAGCTTAATGTGTTGGTAATGTTTGGGGCAGACAATCGTACTTGTTTTCCTGTTTACATTTTGTAGCTATCTCAAGTTCAAATATATAGTATCATTCCATGCATGCATGATGATAAGCATAGATCGAGTCACCCTCGATACATAGGTATATATGACTGACGTAGTAACTTCTACATATATTTACAATGATGGAATGTTGAGATGTGTTGATATGAAAATGACTGCTATCAAAATATGTTTTTGGTGTAGCAGCTGTTAAGTTCCCGCCCGCTCCTGTTTCATTTTCTATATAAATTTCATGTATGATATTATAACCCGGAATAATGTGGTAGTATTAACACATTGGAAGTAGAATGGATTTGATTTGATGCCTTAATAAAGACAAGGAGATGCAAAACCTACGATCTGTATATAAAAAACTAAACTTACAATGCATCGGATCTTATATTATATATGGTTTGGAAATTCTCTCAGTATTTTTATTAAGGAAGTAAACCTGCTAATCAATTGAAACCTTAATGGCCTATTGGGGATAGTTTAATTAACAGTATTGACCTGACAGTGTTCTTGGCACAGAGATCCAGTTTGTGAAGAAAGAATAGAATTGAAATGACAAGGAAAGAGACAAAGGGAAAGGCGACTGTGCATGGGAGTATAATTGTTTGGTTGTAATGATTTAATGGGCAGATCATCAGTACAGTACTCATATATATCATGTGATGACTAGATGGCTATTGTTTTTGTTGGGAATGCAGTTGCAGACTTGCAGACAAGTTTCCAACTCAATTCTACTCCTACCCAGTAGTACCCCCAAGCTACAGCTAATACATACATGTTGAGTTTGCTCATGAGAAGTAGTGAGGTATGAAAGTTTTAGAACGGGTAATAGTTCGCGGGTACTACTGTTCAGTCGATTTTCTCCATGAGAAAATGCAAGTGGCATGGGTTCCTTCATTCCTTTGAGAAAATGGATGCCCACAGAGCATATAATTAGATCAATAGCTATGACATCAGACACACACTTCTGCTGAAATATTTTTACTGGTTAAATACTTAAATTAGAGTGATATTTTCTTATCTTGCATCGATCTTTTTACTTCAAGATAATTTAGCGGTAAAATTTAAACCACAAACCCTAATTTTTGATCAATTAGTGGTGCCAAGATCATATGTGAATCTGGTTAATTTCTTGCATAGACGCCACGCTTTAAATTTGGTCCGCTCAACACTTTAGTGGGTGCCAGATGCATAATTAAACATATATAATAGACTTGGTATTTTTGATTGTATGGCCAATGAAAAAGTGCTTCGGTGCATGCATGATAGAGGAAGCTAGAAATCAACATGAAACCAAAGAGATCATCAGAATACGACATATTATAGATATGTTTGTGATGGATGGATCAAATTTTGGGATTTTTTAAAGGGCAAGTAAATAACAAGCAGCACCAGATGGCTCGCAAATGGGGTCGTGGAGAGAGAGAGATGATCAATTCCATTCCAATTCCCGTGAGAATGATTTGGAAGCATTCTGGCAAAGCCAGGGAACACAGAAACTGATATTATCGATAGGAATTAGCATTATGTGCTTTGACGCTTCCTGTGCTACTTTCGATAATCAATGGGTACTGTCCCAATCACGAGTAGATTCCCTAGCCTGGTTGAATTCTATTTACCCCACAACCCTTCACGTCTTGATCTTCATCTTCATCGAGCTTCCAGCTTATCATGCAAAATGCAGTTTCATAATTCTAACCAGCTGATATATATGTCTAAATGAGAATTGTCCCACACCGGCCATATGGTGTATCTATTCCTAGCTTTCATATTTTCAACTTTCCGTGTCCATCATCATTACCTCTAACCTCTAGGGAAGGGCCTAATTCTATATCATGCAGTCCCCACATCCATTTTCGGATTCATATTCACTAGTACGGCTAGCTAGGGCAAATTATCAGATCCATCATGACTGTTGGAAAGTCAATCGTGGTGTATCTTCTTCTCTATTAGGAATGTATATATGTGTGGTGTATCTTCTTCTCTATTAGGAATGTATATACGTGTGAATATATGTTTCCCAATATGATTTATAATTGTAGGATAGTTTTCTAAGTTAGATTACATTGTTCATTGTATATGTATTCACGTTTCTATCAATGAAATTATTCTAGCCAAATCATATTCTTTTCATGGTATCAGAGCAAGACTAGATCCTGACTCTGCAGTTGTTGCACCTTATCTCTTGTGCAACGATTTTTCTTCTCAATCTGTTGTACTCTATATCTCGTACGACAATTCTCTTATCTCCATGGCCAATAAAGATTTCAAATCATTTTTTATTGATTATCCTGATCATCCGTCCTTGTTGATAGTGTTCAACCAATATAATCGATCAAATCATTCTATCCGGCAAAATGGTTTCTCCGTTCGCATTCCTTTCCCCAAGCAACTACGTCAACGTGCTTTGGCTATTTTGAATCACAAAGGACCTGATAGTTCAAGAGTCAATGTTGCTGTAACATAACCAGTTTTATATAAGGTCACTTCTCGCAACTGGATTATCGATAGCGGCGCGACAGATCACATCTCTTCATCTCAAGACTCACTATTACACAAGGACAAATATTGTTCATTGCCTTCCGTATTGTTGCCTAGTGGAGAAAAGGCTAATATTGTCGCCAATGGTTCTTTGCCTCTGAATTCTGAGTACTATTTGCATGATGTGTTATGTGTGCCTACATTCAAAGTTGATCTAATGTCTGTCAGTCGATTAACTAGAGGCATGAATTGTTCTGTGACATTTTTCCCTTATTGGTGTATTTTGCAGGATATGGTTTTGGGGAAGCAACGTGACGGTCTCTATTATTTAGTGGCGTTAGCGACGAAGAAAAACAAGCCCAAACCACATGAGTCATCATCAATTCAACCTGCTTGTCATTCCACAGTATCTTCTTCCAACCTTTGGCATCGTCGATTGGGTCATGTTTCATCTGCTCCTCTAGATTATATCGCTAAGCATTTTTTGGATATTTCTATTCCTTCTGCTTCAAATCATCTTTGCGATATTTGTCCGCTGGCAAAACAACATCGTCTCTCTTTTGGTACCAGTTATATTTCATCTATTAAACCTTTTGATCTCATTCATTGTGACATTTGGGGTCCCTACAAACATCCTTCTCTTTCTGGTGCACGTTATTTTCTTACAATCGTGGATGATTATTCTCGTTTTACTTGGGTGTTTTTGATGCAACATAGATGGGAAACTCAGTCTTTGATTAAACAATTTTTTGCTTATGCATCTACCCAGTTCTCATCTCAAATTAAAAGTTTTCGCAGTGACAATGGGGCTGAATTTATTTCTCTTCGAAATTTTTTCAAAGAAAATGGAGTCATTTTTCAGCATTCTTGTGTTTATACGCCTCAACAAAATGGGGTAGTAGAACGCAAATATCGCCATATTCTCAAGGTTGCTCGTGCTTTCAGGTTTCAAGCTAATCTTCCTCTAAAATTTTGGAGAGAATGTGTTCTCACTGCTGTTCATGTCATTAATCGTTTCCCAACTCCACTTCTCTCTTTTCAAACACCTTTCGAGCGTCTTTATTCCCGACCTCCTTTTTATAATCATCTTCGTGTTTTTGGTTGTTTAGCCTATGCTACAACTGTCAATGTCAAAAATAAATTTGCACCTAGAGCCGTCAAGTGCATCTTCATCGGTTACCCTGTTGGTCAAAAGGCTTATAAACTTTATGATCTATCAAGTCACAAAGTTTTTACTAGCCGAGATGTTGTTTTTCATGAAGATATTTTTCCATATATTCATACCGATCTCGAGTCCAATCCAAATAAGTATGTGTCTGTCCATCCTCTTCCTTTGGCCCAAATCACAAGCCCAACTCATCAATTTTCTCATACCAGTCAAAATAACCCATCCTCAAGTCCACAACCACAACCCAGTCAAACAGATCCCCCAGTTAACCATGACGCTCCTTCTGCCTCTCTTCCGGCGTCCGCATCTCCTCCGACGCCATCTCCGAATCTTCCAGCGCCGTCGTCTTCATCTCTTCCGGCAACCTTCAGTCCCGGCATAGCACAACTTCCCAACGTCGTCGCTGTTGCAAATCCAGACGACGTTTCCAATCTCGATTCGGCCGCTCCCAATCCCGGTCAACCTTCTCCAGCCGAACCCAGTTCTCTTCTGCCCTCTGGTGACCCTCCTCCTCCTCCGGCCGAACCCATCCTCCTTCCGCTGTCCGACGACCCTTCATCTGGTCCAATTTTTGGCCAAAGTAGTCCTGCCGTCATCCCTCTTCCAGCCTCACCATCACTGCCACAAGAGGCCCCTCTTCGTCGCTCTAGTCGACCCACAGCTCCACCTATCAAGCTCCGAGATTATATCTGCAATCAAGTCATGTTGCTTCCTTCCAATCAGTCGTCGTCGTCGTTGCCGGGTCCGGCCAAAGGTACTCGCTATCCCTTGTCTCAATATGTCTCTTATCATCGATATACACCTGCACTTCAATCTTTCATTGCTTAGGTCAGTCAGGCTTCTGAGCCCAGTACCTATGCCGAAGCCGCTTCTCAGCCTGAATGGCAGGAAGCGATGAGATTAGAATTATAGGCGCTTGAAGAAAACGGCACTTGGACTCTTACTCCTCTTCCAGCCGGTAAGACCCCAATTGATTGTCGCTGGGTGTACAAAATCAAGCACAAGTCTGATTGTCACATCCCGACCCTTATATTTTTACCTTATTTACTAGCGTGATTATAATAAGAATTTTACCGTCTCGATCATTGAGTAAATAGTTTAATTGGTCCCTAGAGGGGTTTCGGGGACGATTATGTGCGGAGGATTATTCGTATGAGGAAAATACGACGACGGTAAAAATAGTAAATTTTAG
>NC_020493.1:20807423-20844939 GCF_000184155.1 Fragaria vesca subsp. vesca | reverse complement strand
AGTTTTCATCAGTAGGTTACCTGTTCAACCTACTTGTGTTTTCTTGCTTCCGCTTGTGTTTAGTAGCTCTGAATACTTTAGAATTTTTGTATATTATGTGATATTCTGAAGCGTTAAATTAAGAGTGTAATATGAAATTTTCGAGTTAGGGTTGTCCATCTGCAAGGGAGATTTTCTTAATCTTTTCAGTAAATTTTCCTTGGAGGTGGTCCCCGCACGACTTACTCTGGGTTTCAGGGTGAAATTCGGGGTGGGTCGTGTCACTGATAGTTCGATTGAGGGATATAAGGCTCGATTGGTGGCGAAAGGGTTCACCCAAATGGCCGGTATTGATTATCAGGACACCTTTTCTCCTACTGCAATAATTATTTCTGTTCGGTGTTTACTTGCTTTGGTAGCAGCTCGTGGCTGGTCTCTTCACCAGCTAGATGTCAATAACGCCTTCCTACATGGCGATCTCGATGAGGAAATATATGTCTCCTCCACCAGGGCTTCGGAGACAGGGGGAGGAAAACATGGTTTGCCGACTTCATAAGTCGTTGTATGGTCTGAAGCAGGCATCTCGGCAGTGGTTCGCCAAGTTTTCAAATGCAATTCGCTCAGCTGGCTATGTACAATCAAGAGCTGATTATTCTTTATTCACCAGAAAACAAGGCAAGTCCTTCACCGCTCTTTTGATATATGTTGATGATATTCGAATTACTGGCAATGATTCTGCTAGCTTTGATGCACTTAAGAAGTTCCTGCATGGTCATTTTCGTATTAAAGATCTTGGTGACTTGAAATATTTTCTTGGCATCGAAGTGTCTTCATCTGCGCATGGCATCTTTATTTCACAAAGAAAATATGCTTTGGAAATTATTAAAGATGCAGGGTTATTAGGTGCTGCTCCAGTTGATACTCCCATGGAGCGTGGTTTGAAATTATCTCATAAAAGTGATTTTCTCAAGAATCCATCTCAGTACAGAAGACTAGTTGGGAGATTGATTTATCTTACAGTTTCAAGACCTGATATTACTTATGCAGTTCATGTATTGAGCAGATTTATGCATGAGCCACGCAAATGTCATATGGAAAGCGCTCTTCGTGTTGTGAGATATCTTAAGAGCGCACCTGGTCAAGGTTTATTTTTCTCTTCAAATAGTGACTTCAGATTGTGTGCATTCTGTGACTCTGATTGGGCAGGTTGCCCTATTACTAGAAGGTCTACTACGGGTTACTGTGTTTTTTTAGGCTCTTCTTTAATCTCATGGAGGTCAAAACGGCAGAAAACCGTTTCTCTCTCTTCAGCAGAGGCTGAGTACAGGGCTATGGCAGGTGCTTGTTATGAGTTAACTTGGTTGAGATTTCTCTTGCAAGACTTGGGCGTGGTGCACCCAAACCCAGCATTGTTGTATTGTGATAATAAGGCAGCATTGCATATTGCTGCTAATCCAGTTTTTCATGAGAGGACAAGGCACATTGAAATGGATTGTCACTTCATAAGAGATAAAATTCAAGATGGTTCAGTTGTCACAAAGTTTGTCAATTCTTCACACCAGCTTGCTGATGTTCTTACCAAGGCTTTGGGAAAGGAAGATTTTATTCCAATGATTCGCAAGTTGGGAGTTCGAGACATTCACTCTCCAACTTGAGGGGGAGTGTTGGAAAGTCAATCATGGTATCTTCTTCTCTATTACGAATATTCTCTGTTAGGAATGTATATATGTGTGAATATATGTTTCCCAATATGATTCATAATTGTAGGATAGTTTCCTAAGTTAGATTACATTGTTCATTGTATATGTATTCACGTTTCTATCAATGAAATTATTCTAGCCAAATCATATTCTTTTCAATGACGTACTTCGAGGATTATATGACATCTTAGAGGAACATATTACTGTTTACTGAAGTGGTTTCATTCCAGGGTTTCGTTTTTATATTACATATATGGGGTTATTTTGTAGTAGTGAACTTACTCCAAGTCTATAGCTGACACGACCCACCCCGAATTTCACCCTAAAACCCGGAGTAAGTCGTGCGGGGACCACCTCCAAGGAAAATTTACTAAAAAGATTAAGGAAATCTCCCTTGCAGATGGACAACCCTAACTCGAAAATTCCAAATTACACTCTTAATTCAACACTTCCAAACATCACATAATTATCCTTCAGAAATTCTACACATAATATACAATAATCCCAAAGTATTCAGAGCTACTAAACACTAGCGGAAGCAAGAAAACACGAGAAGGTTGAACGGGTAACCTACTGACGAAAACTGGCAGAAATGCGGGTGACTATGCCTCGTCTCCTACTAGATCCAACCCGAACTCTGCAGACTGGGCAATTTAAAACGAAGGGCCCAGGGGAAAACATTTAATAACGTTAGAGTGAGTGGACAAAAATAAAATAATAAATAAAATATTTATGTTTCCCCAAATTAATTTCTAAGGAAAAATCGAATGCATGCCGCAAGCGATAAAACTTTTATCTCATAAGGTGGACAGACACATATGGCTAGCTAGCATTTATATACATACTCTCTCATAAATACATATTTATATCCACCGAAAATCCCATTTTCGGTAACTCTCCAAGAGAAATAAAAATCGTCAAATTAAAATGACGTTAAAATATTCCGCAACATTAATTGTTCAACCATGAACTATAGCATGCATTTATTTAAAATAAACGTCCACTCACAAATTAGGCCTAAGCCTGACGTCGATCTGGGGCCTCGTCTGCTCGAGCCTCCTCACGTCCTGTTCCAAATATAATATTAATTTCCCAACCAATTATCCAATATTTAATCAAAATAGGCAAAATTACCCGAGAGCCATAAATACGCTCATCATTGCCTAACTTCGATATTCTTAAATCGGAACAATCCGAACTTAAATATCATACTCAACAGTCGTAAATACAACCTCCCCAAAATACGACTTAAATCCTACAGCCGGATTCTACATTAATTGACCGCCAAAAATACCAAACTTCGGAAATTCACAAACCTATCAAAATCTCATCCAAAAATTCCATAAATCACATCAATATACTCCTCTTAATATTCCACACTTAAAACCCTAAAAATCTCCTAACCGGCGGCGGCGCCGCCGGCTGCTCCGCCGGCAGCGGCGGCCGGAGGCCAATTCCGGCGACCTCCAAAACCTATGAAATTTTGACAGAATAATCTCCTCATCATGCTCTACAACTTTCCTGACCAGCACATCACCCAATTCCAAGCCTAACTAGGCTAATCGAACAAAAACATCCTAAAAACCTTAGAAATTTCAACTCCACATTTCTCCTTACCTAGCTCAAGAGGGAGTGAGCTGATTGGAGGGGTTGTTGCACGGGAGGAGGGCTACAAAACGAGCCAAGGATCACTGGTTTTGGTGGCCGAAGGAGGGAGCTCCGGCGAGAGAACCACCACGGCAGCTAGCGGCTTCGGGCGACGTTTCTCTCTCACGGCGGCGCTAGGGGAGCTGCTACCGGCCTAGAATGGATGCTGGGTTGGAGACCGATCGATTGGGACCGGTGCGGCGGTCTGGGGCGGCTGGACGGCGGCGGTCGGGCGGCCGGAAGGTTTGGCTGCGGGAGGACTCGGGGAGAAACCGGGAGGAAAAGAGAGGAAAAGAGAATGGGTTTGGGCCTCACACCCCAAACCGGTCCATCACCTATATACTACCCAATTCTAAAATAAAACACCCCGAAAAATAATACCCGAATAAAAATTACCTTTTACTAGCTAAAATTTACTATTTTTACCGTTGACATAAATTCTCCCACGAATAATTCCCCGAAATTAATCGTCCCTTTAAAACACCTCTAGGGACCGATTACACTATTACCTTAATGACGGAGACGGTAAAATTCTTATTATAATCAAGTTAATAAATAAGGTAAAAATATAAGGGTCGGGATGTGACAATAGCTCCTTACGGTTTTGGATCGATCCCAATCAATGAGCAACTACCAGTAAATTAATCAACTTAAATGCAATGAGCACCAAGAGTAATAAACACACAGTACGTAGAACAAGCTAGTCTTCCGATCCTAAGCAATGTGAAGTAACGAAAAGGCAAGAAGAATGTATTAAACTAAAAAGAAAAGAGAACAACTAATTAGTAGAGGCAAATTTTAAGTAAAACTAGATAGTAAAGAACAAATTTAAAAGGCATATATTCGTTTACGTACCCAAACATATACGTACACAAGATAAGAACCTGGGAAATTTTCTTTGAAATTTTGTGTCAATTACATTGAGATTAGTCTTTTTGATTCCTTAATTAATTACTGCTGAGGATAGATTTAAACGGTTAACTTTAATATGTACTTGCTGTATAATGTAATAATAATAATGATAACTTTTAATTACTTTCTATCTCTTTGTTTGTTTCCCTGCAACTCTAGCTGGCTATCATTCTCTTTATAATGACAGTCATGCATCAGCAAGAAAGAAGAGAGAGGGAGAGAGAGTCTCTGAGAGAGCTAGGGAGAGAGACAGAAAAGCCATGGTATCCAAACAGGTGCAGAAGAGAGCGCCAGTATACAAGAAACTTCAATCCCTTCGTTCCATCTCTAACTCTCCTGCGGTATTTATTCCTACTAGATACTTCTCATGTTGTTTCTCTTCAACAATTAGCTAAATTAATTTCCGCGAAAATTCTGATATTTCTCTACAGTAGTATTCAATGGAGGAAAAAAGAGCCCTAATCAAGTCACAAATCATCATCAACAATCGCTAACCTTCTTTTTCTTGAAAGCTTGAAAATTAAGTTTCAGTTCTCTGTAATCTGTCTATCTTAGCTTCGATCGATCTTTCTCAAGGGTACTTCCAGACTTCATGTTAGCAACCTTACTTTACCTTATCCAATTTATTTCTGTGTCTATATATATATGTGTGTGTATATATATATATATATATATATATATTTATTGAAAAACTAGCTAACCTCCACTAATATTCACAAAGCTTGAAAAAAAATTGGATATGTAGCTAATTAATTATTAATGTACTAATTTTCGTTAATATGAATATTTCAGCAACTGGAGGTTGAACCTCGAGAGGGGGACCAAGCAGGTTTTCAAATAAAGATGTTCACAGAAAAGAGTTGTAGTGGGTTGCTTGTTTTCGTATTGGAAGCTTTTGAAGAGCTAGGCCTTGATGTTCTTCAAGCTAGGGTTTCTTGCTCTGGCAATTTTCTTTTGGAAGCAGTGACCACGATTAACAATGTAAGCTTATATTTTTTTTATAAGAAAATGTAAGCTTATATAAAACTGAATCTTAGTTTCATATCCATAATCATCACGTAAATGTCGATAATATGTAAGATATCTCTCTAATTTTCTTGCAGGATAACCAAAATGGTGATGATCATCACAAAGATGCCGAGGTAGTAAGAGAAGCGATGTTGCAAGCCATTCAAAGCTGGAATGAAGTTTCCCAATAAGAAATGCAAACAACTCTCATCTTCATTCTTCATAGCTTGTACCATTATCTTATCTTTTCTGCCATTACTTCCTCGCCCTCTTGGCCTCTTCACTAGCTAATGTTTTCTAGCTCTATCATAATGCGGTCATTAAATTACAGGGCCCATCTAATGAGAGATCCATTTTTTTGTTCATTTCTAAGGATAATAACTCACCATTAGATCTGTTTTTTAATGATCTTGGATAGCTGAGATTAAATAATAAATTCAACACTTTCTAACAAACCTGAGCCGTTCAACTTTATTAAAAGTAAATCAAAATTTTGGACGACTTACCGATCACCAAATCTTCTAAAAACTTGTGGAAATGATCTACTCATATAGACCTACAAATTGAACGGTGGAGATGTAATTTTGTGATCGGGAAGTTCATCAAATACCTTATCCCTAGAAATGAACAAAAAAAATGGATCCCTTATTGGAAGGGCTCTGTATTAAATCATATATAGCTAGGTCATATTTTTTTTGTTCTTCTTAAATGATAACTTTATAGATAGCTAGATATACCCGGACCTGAGATTTTCAGACCTGAGTCGAACTCTTAAAGTTTGGCCATTTAAATGTCGTAAAAATTTAGTTTTTTGTTTTTTGTTTGTTTGTTTGTATGAAATTTTCAATGAAGTAATGTTATAAACTCAAAATCTAACAACGAACAACATGTAATTGTCTTTAATCACCTCTAGTTTATCAATTAATTAAGGAACCTTAATAAATGTGTCACCAACAATTACACTCAATGAAAAGCTATAAAAAACAAAATCGGGGCCCAAAGTCGATGGGCTCCTTAGACTACACTTAGGTCCGGGATCATATATCACTCTATTAGGGGAAAGAGACCTTGACCTTGGTAAGTTGGTATTGATATGAAAATAAAAGTAAAATTTCGTTTACCGCCAAAGCTCCAAGTGAATTTAGTAGTGTTGTCGTAGCCAATTCTAGCTATCCCACATTGTTGCGGTAGCCAATTCTAGCTATCCCACATCCCATACCAAAACAAATAGATTAGTAAGATCGATCGCTATATATGCTAAGGTACTAATACTTTTAGTTTTATCTTTACTTTTGATATTAATCTCTTTGGTAAGTAAATAAAGATCGTACGATCAACTAGAGAGAATTCATGAAAAAAAATAAAAAATAATGTCGGTGAGCTCTGACCTGCTACCTCGAGTCGATCTTTTGCATACAAAAAATTATGGATTAATGATCACCTTGCTCGCTTCCCAATTCCCATCGTTAAAAGCATGCATTAAGGCTTTCATCCACAACCTACATGATAAATCTGATAAATCTTATAGCTAGATAACATTCGTATTATCTTATCGTGTTGTTTTTCAGCCATACATACATAGAATCCATGATCAGAATTTTGGTCATTTGTGTATGACTTCATCCAACGAGGAATATTATCGATACTCAAAAGGGTAAGCCTAGATGCTTCATCAGCTTTCCAAACTACTACCGGTTTTCATGGACGTCCATTTTGAAAGAGAGTGTGCTTTGTACATATCACGTACTAGCTAGAAGCCAAAACGTAACTCTGAATAACATGTGCTGTATTAGTTGACGGACGATTAGTTGATCCAGAATTATACCATGGTGGTGACATATCATAGATAGTAAAAAATAAAAAGCAGCTCCCATGTTTAGGCCAATTTGCTGTCAAAAAAAAGTTTTGAAATTCAACTGCGGTTTATTGATTCTTTGATTTATTAATCCTTGAAGAAGAACTGCATAACTAAGGAAAATTAAGAATGGGTCTATGAAATTACATGACGATATATTTTTTTTGAGGAGAACATTGGACGTAAGAAGGATCAATGCCTCGCTCACTGAGCCTATTCCTCGTAAGAACATTGGACGCGGCTCTCCAAACACAAATCTTCACCTTTGCCAGAACCGGGGCTTTCCAAAGTTGTGATCTCGGGTTTGGACCAACGTCACCCTCCTCCAACACTCGCCTACGAGCCAAATGATAAGCTGATTTTACTGTAAATTTACCTTTTTTGTCTTCACCCCCCGATCACAATGAGCCTGAGAGCTTATAGGTAATTCCAAAAGTTTGTGAACAATGGCGGGAGGGTACAGCTCATTTAGGATTTTTACATTCCATGTACCTGGTTCGCTCATGAGTTCGGAGACACAGCGGAAGCGTTCATCTCGGAATGACTCCAAATGCTCTCCTTCTAACTATGGATCATGCCAAATATGACTATACTTGGAATGTATTGATGGATATTAACAAGGATATCATTATATGTAATATGTTAATTAGGAAAGTGTAGGAGTTTCAAAACTTGCGTTTCCCTAGTCTCATGGCGTTCCTACAATCTCCAGTCCTTTTCCTAGTTTGAGCGGGAGATTTACAATCTTTAGCTCCTTTTCCCTGTTTCACTTGGGTTTTACAATCTCTACCCTCCAGGCTTCAATCAATGGATTATATCAAAAAGGAAAGAAAATTCAGAAAATCTTCTACTTACCAAGAAAGTGAATGGGCTAAGATCTTATTCTTACTGGTTGAAGTACTTGCCAAGAAGATGAGTTACTTTCCCATCTTTTGTAGGTATAATCAAGTTCTATATATACAATGCCTAATATGCTTTCGGTACCGGTTCATGTCATTGCTTCTTCTCTCGTCTTCTCTATTCTCTATCTTCTCTATCTTCAGAAGTGATTGTAGCAATCAGTTAACATACAATGACGACCGGAGGCAAGAGCAATCTGCTGCTGCTGCTGCTATGCACGTTTCTTTTTCCACGGTTTGAAGTCAATGCACTATCCTATGACTACTCGGCCAGCATCGAGTGTTTGGAAAACCCTCACAAACCCCAGTATGGTGGAGGAATCATCGTAAACCCTGAACTAAATCACGGCTTGAGAGGCTGGTCTACTTTCGGTAATGCAAAACTCCAGCATAGAGAATCACAGGCAGGCAACAAATTCGCTGTGGCTTGTAACAGAAACCAACCACATGCTGGTATTTCTCAAAAGACTTATTTGCAAGGAAACAAGCTTTATACTTTCTCTGCTTGGATACAAGTGAGTGGTGGCAGAGGCGTTCCGGTAACAGCTATTTTCAAGACTAGTTCTGGATCATTCATCCATGCTGGTGCTATTGTTGCAGAATCCAATTGCTGGTCCATGATGAAGGGTGGCCTAACTGTGAATGCATCAGGCCCGGCTGAGCTTTATTTTGAGAGCAAGAACACATCGGTTGACATTTGGGTTGATAGTGTCTCGTTGCAACCGTTCACCGAAAAGGAGTGGAAGTCTCATCATGATCAAAGCATTGAGAAGAATCGAAAGAGCAACGTGAGAATCCAAGCAGTTGATGCAGAAGGAAACCCTCTACGGAATGCCACAATCTCCATCCAACAAAAGGCTCCCAGCTTCCCTTTCGGATGCGCTATGAACAAGAACATTCTCGCCAATACTGCTTACCAAAACTGGTTCACTTCAAGGTTTGGAGTGACAACTTTTGAAAATGAAATGAAATGGTACAGCACAGAAAATTCACAGGGGAAAGAGGACTACTCGGTGGCTGATGCCATGCTTCAGTTTGCTAAACAACACAACATTGCAGTCAGAGGCCACAATGTGTTCTGGGATGATCCCCAGTACCAACTTGGTTGGGTTACATCACTCGATAAACATCAACTGGCTCTGGCTGCTTTCAAGAGGTTATATTCTGTCATGAACAGATACAAGGGCCAAGTTATCGCATGGGATGTCGTTAACGAAAACTTGCACTTTGATTTCTTTGAAAGTAAGTGGGGTAAAAATTCTTCAGCCATCTTATACAATTGGGCGACTAAAGCTGATGGAGAAACCACCTTGTTCATGAATGAATTTAATACCATTGAGGAGAGCGAGGATGGAGACTCCACCCCGGCTAAGTACCTTCAAAAGCTTAGAGATATACAAGCCTTTCCCGGTAACAACAACTTAAAGATGGCAATAGGACTCGAGTCTCATTTCAGGAGTCCTAACATTCCTTACATAAGATCTTCTATTGATACTCTGGCTGCTGCAAACCTGCCAATCTGGATAACAGAATTGGATGTCCAAAGCGGTCCGAATCAGGCATGGTACTTGGAGCAGATCATGAGGGAGGTATATACTCACCCTAAAATTCAAGGAATTATTATTTGGGCAGCATGGAGACCAGAAGGATGTTATAGAATGTGTTTAACAGACAACAATTTCAAGAACTTACCAACTGGTGATGTTGTCGACAAGCTGCTAAGTGAATGGGGTTTGAAGGCTGGCTTCGCCTCTTCTGCTACAACAGATACTAATGGTGTCTTTGAGGCCTCCCTTCCCCATGGAGATTATGAAGTGCAAATCACTGACCTGGAATCTGTGAAAGTTTCTAACGCTATGGTTCAGGGATTGAATGTGGCAGCAAGTTCCAGTGCATCCCAACAACCATTGCTGGTCCAACTTGCTGCATAAGCCTTTTTGTTAGGGATTGTTCTGATTGAAAATTTGACTGTTTTTTTTATGGAAGCTTACATTGGTATTCATATTGTGGTGAGTACTATTGAGTTTATTTAAATTGAGTCTGAATGAAACTAGAATATGAGTTTTCGAATCTAATTTTAGTACTTGATTACGTTCTTATAGAAACAGTACAGAAATATGTTTGTATCTCATGTATTCCCAAATTGAGTCTATTCTATCTATTTATGAAATAGAGATAGAAATATGATGCCCTGAATTCAATAAACGTTTTAAGAAAGCTAATGTAGGTAGGTTTTGTCTCTCCCTGAGGAGTATTTCCAATCATGCCACATATGCACTGCAGTCATCTCATGATGTCTGAGATACAGAATATATATTATCCCCAAAGTAGCTACTAATATCAGGCAGATCGGATTTGATGAATATATATATATATATATATATTATATTGATTTGTATTTGTGAATGAATTCAGCTGATTAAACCATCCAGCAGATAATATAAAATCTATACATCTGCAGGTTCTCTCAACCGAAGAACTGATATCATTACTTGAAAGTATAACAAAATGAAAACCTACTCTTATATGAAGGTCACATACTTGAGAGATCTGGAAAGTTTGGATGAGGTCCATATCAAACTAACATATTGGTTCACTCTTTTCCCACTATCATCCACCTGCATTGACAGTTCCTCAGATAAGTCTGATAGACTTACAACAGTTACACACATAATGATTAATAATGAATAGAAGATAGATCTACCGAATGCAATACATGAGACTACAAGCATCGGATCTTATTTTCTATTTGATTCCTTAGATCATAAACACAGTACAAGTTGGCTGAAAGTAGGATGGGAAACTGAGGAAATTAAACCAGTTGAAGTTGGCCGAAAGTACCTGGGCAAACAAGTCACGAAGCATTCATATATAACCCCAATATTCACAAGAATAAACATATTCACAACAATAACCAGTTATTTTTATATCAGTAATTTACAAGTTAAATGCAGAGACTTTTTCCTTGTTAGTGTTCACAATCACTTGTAATTATCATATGGAAATATAGGACGTATGATATAAAGTTGAGGCCTATTCCACCATGATATTGTACTGGAGAAGAATCTATCCAGCATTGAATTTATATATTTGACAATAGAGAATGGGTTATACATTAATGGATTAAATTCATTTTACCCTCATGAGGTTTCGAGTTGACCTTATTTCAGCCCCCAATCTCCTAATTTTGAAAATTTACCCCCTGAAGTTTCTAAATTTCATCAGCTTTGCTTATTCGCTAAGAATCCATCAAAATTGAACGTTAATTTTGACTTTTTAGCTCACTTTTAGGGCTAGATCAGTCGGTTAACGACAAAAATCACACTTTATTTCCCAATTTCTAAGATTTCATGTTAGCATTTAACTTTCAAATTGGACAAAATCTTAACAAATAGGCTAGACTGATGAAAATTAGAAACTTCAGGGGTAAATTTTCAAAATTGGGAGATTGGGGGCTGAAATGAGGTCAACTCGAAACGTCAGGAGGGTAAAATGAATTTAATCCTACATTAATACATCTAAGCCATAAAACCCAAAAGGGTTGGCGACAAATGGCATTGTCAACCTGACCAGTACCACACACATACACTAAACCTGGGGAGATAAAATGACATATATGAAAAACGAGATATCTACACTTGTTGATCTAACTCATAATGGACTGCAAGGTATATAGGCTGAGACTGCAAGACAGGCCTCAAAATCAACGATTGCAAGACATGCCTCAAAACCATAGTTATGTTATAGCTTTACATCTGCTAAAGCAACTTCAGTTTCTCGATTTTGAAAGAGAATGGATCTGACAAAACAGAATTCTAAACATGCTCCATAACAAGAGATTATATCTTTTACATAAACCTGAGTTATATGTAAACCGATCAACATGCCAATTAGCACAAGTATTTGTGACGGTAAAGTCATCATGTACTTCCGTAAAATGTTCATCTTTCATCTGAATAAATGTTACTTTGAGCAAAAAGCATACAAACATTTGATGTCAAAATGGCATAATGAATGGTGTGATTCATTCATTTGTAAATGTAAAGGAAAACATACAAAAAGTGGTGCTCCTTGGCGAATCAATTGCTGATGGCTGAAGATTGATTCCTTCAGATAAAAGTTGACATCCTTCAGTAGCATAAGCCTCCACATCATTTAACATCTTCATTAGTCAGGTCAAACTGCAATTCTCCAGACTCTCATCAATCTTTAGCATAAGGCTTCATGAACTAGGAAATTAGAAAAACACCCTTCAAGGTTTGTATGTAACATCGAAACAACCAAATGAGGAGGTGCAAATGGCTGGAGTTCTGCCCCTGCCAGCTTGCCCTGACACAAACAGGTAATTACTGATCAATAATCACTCACAATATAAATGGACGTATTAATGTACCTTCTCTCATTACTATAGGGCTGATGCATCACTCTCAAACTTTTCCTTCCACACTTTCCAAGCATTTCTGACTTCATCCAATTCTCTATCTGGAATACCTGTGTTTCTATCCAGGTTTTCAATCCATTCTTGCCAAGGATATCCTGAAGGTTCTAAGAATTTTGCAACTTGAGGCAACATCACAGATGTGAAGAACTCATCAACCTGTTTGATAACTTCTTCTGATTCGACCATTGCAATCATTTCAGGTCTTTTTACATTTCCAGGTCTTTCTCTAATTGAAAATCTGTTTCCTCTTAAGATCAAAACTTCAGATGGGGCAAGGGGTAGGATTATCCGTGAGAACTTAGCCAGTGACAATGTCAGAATATCTCTTGGGAGTAACTTGCGCTTCACGGCCACAGCAGTCCCAACCATTTTGCGAATCTGGTGAGTGTGTATACAGATTAGTTTTATTTAATGAGCTGTCCAGCTAAGAAGCAGCCAACGACTGCAATAACTTATCTATAAATTATGAAGATGCAATTTGAAAAAATAAATGATGAAATTAGGGTAAAGCTATAACTTACTTGATGTAACATGAAAGATTCTCCCCATATGGAAAGCTCAACATACTCATGCGTCAGCGATTTTTCAAGCTTTCCGCAAGAACAGCGAAATATCTTTCTGAAATGGGAAGCACCGATTCTATCACTCTCATCAGGTTCGTATAACCATTTTGCATAGACAACTGAATCAGTACTTTTCTCCTTCAGAACATCTTCCTGCTTCTTGCAAGCGTGCAGTAAGATTTCATTCCCATTGCTGGACATAGAAGAATTTTGGTTCAGTACCTCAGTTTCTGATGAATTTCTTCCCTTGAACTTATCTTCATCATCACTTCCCTCAAGCTCGGATGATGATGCCTCAACAGTTGATCTTTCTGTTTTTGACATATTACGGTATATTGGTGATTTCTTTCCAGGAAGTTTCATCCGGTATTTAGATCGTATTGTATAGTTATGAAAAGGATGTTCACCCTGCAAAATGCATTCACACAGATAATTCAGAGTACAGAGACTCAATTAGGTGCTTTAAACAATCAACTCCAATATGAATAGAAGAAGCTTTAAACTTACATCAGTATAAGAGACATAACTATGAGAGAAAAAAACATCAAACCTCAAAAGCATTTAATATATCATTGAAGTCTGCAATGTGATCCTCAATTTCAGCTGCGCTGAAGTGACTTTTGATTCCAATAACATCAGCAGGAAGGAGGTATGAATACATACGAAGATTGCACTCCTTTCTGGGATCAAAGCTCCTACAACATAGGCAAACAAATTGACTGTTGAAAAACACATTTGTAGAGTATAAGCAAACGCACACCATCATAATGATATGCAATCCAAGGAAAATCCAGGTTCAAATTTTACTAATACATGCAATAATCATATAGAGTTATATCCTGGAACAATCACATCATTAAGGAAAAGCTTGTCATCACTCCTCTAAACACCAAATCTATCTCTTTTTTCCATGGCTATCAAAATTTGTAATTTGCAGAAGAGAAATGATAAATAAACTCAAGGTCTCACCTCTGCGCAGGTACAGCACTAAAAACCTTGATATCACGAGGAAGGTAAGAGTTGATGTGATTCACAAGAGCAATGCCATAAGGGTCTCCATCCCACGCATTTTCAGGAATTTCCATTTTCAACGATATCATTGTCGCCAAGGAGTGAACCTAAACATAATAAAAATCACCACACCAGCATTAGACGCGATACCAAACAATATCAGTACAAGTAACAATATCAAACAGAATTCAATCATAAGCAAGTCTTACTTACTCCCTTATCGGTTCGGCTACTTCTGGCCCACGAAATTTTGTTCAGGTTGCCGAAATTACTCTCACGAATACCACCGGCCTTGAATATGGCAGTCTCCAGTTCCTTCTCAATAGCTACATTTCAAAATCACAATGCTAAGCTGATTGACTCGATTTGGTGTTGTTTTTACATTCCTACTTCATCTACATTCCATATTTTGATTCCTCTGATCAGTAAAAGAAACAAACTTTACATTTCACACCAATCTAAAACCAATTTCCCAAGAGAAATTAACCACCACAACTAACTGTAATTAAGGTAAAAACATGAAGAAGCAAACTTACTGGATATTGAAGGGTCGTCTCTTTGAATTTGCAGACCTGAAACGAATCAAAAAAACGCATAAAGCACTGAACTTTAGAGCATCACATTATCATCAACATTATTCAAAGTTCAAAACTGACCTCGGTAATCGGTGCCCACATACCCGACCCGGAGAACCACTTTCCTCTTCCGAACCGATTCCCATCTTTCAGCGTGAGTTAAGCTTTCTTCGGCGGTGGCAGCGGAGGTAGAGCAGCAGCAAATAACGTTCAATCTCGAGGGTATTTTCGGGTATTCATAACGCACGCTCCGGTGCTTCGGCAGCCAAAGCGAGAGCGGGAGTCGCAGTAAAGACATAGCCATTTTACAGAGTTCCACAAATTGGAAGAAAAAATGGAAGAGTTTTGAACACAAAGATGGAAAAGACAAAAGTGTCCTTAGGCCCATATATGAGGCCCAAATCGGTATTGTATTGTATGTCACGTCGTTTCGTCATCTCTTTCTCTTATCTTCTTCTCTTCTTCCCCGCTGGGTCTTCATTTTAGTTTGTTAAACCCTTTGGCCTCTATACAACTGTAAACTAACTTCTCCGATCCCAAACCCTAGAAAACCCTAAACGACGTCGTCTCAGCTTATCCAGAGAGGGAGGCCATGAATCCCTCCGCTCTTCTCTCTCCTCCTTCCTCCGCACCACAGCGCTCAATTCTCCACTCGCAGTTCCTCAACCCTATCCCACTCCGCTCCACCGCCGCCTCCGCCGCCGTCCCACGGCGCCGTTTTAGAGTCTCCTTTCCTCGCAATTCCTCTGCCCAGTCGGACGGCGCCACGTCAGCGCCGCCGCCTGCGGATGTTTTTGGGGGGAAGAGGGAGCTCACTGGAGTTCAGCCACTCGTGGGGAAGCTTTCGCCGCCGCTGAGGTTTGTGACGTCGGCGATTGTGCTCGCCGGAGCGGCGGCTGCGGGTTACGGCCTGGGGCTAAGGATCGGAAAGACGCAGAACACAGCTTTGGGTGGGGCTGTGGTGCTCGGAGCTGCTGGAGGAGCCGCCGTGTACGCCTTGAACGCTAGCGCTCCGGCGGTGGCTGCTGTGGATTTGCATAACTATGTTGCCGGCCGGGATGACCCCAGGGATGTGAGGAAGGATGAGATTGAGGGCATTGCCAAGAAGTAAGTACTCAAAGTAGTGAAAATTTAACTTAGGGTTTTCGAATTTACAGTGTTACTGATTTCGGTTTAAATTTTCAATTTTGCAGGTATGGAGTGAGCAAGCAAGATGAGGCATTCAATGCGGAGCTTTGTGATTTGTACTGCCGGTTTGTGACTTCGGTGATACCTCCAGGAAGTGAAGAGCTTAGGGGGGATGAAGTCGACACCATATTGAACTTCAAGAATGCTCTGGGCATCCAAGACCCTGAAGCAGCTTCAATGCACATGGAGGTAGGTGTTGTTGTTTGCTTATCAGTTTATTGAAGGAAATGAATTTATGTTTTCCGCAACTGAGTTGGTGGTGCTATTTGGGTTTCAGATTGGTAGACGAATTTTCAGACAGAGGCTTGAGACTGGGGACCGTGAAGGCGATCTAGAGCAGCGTCGGGTAGGTCTTTTGTGCTTGAGCTTTTGAGGTTACTGTATTTTTTTTAATGGTGGAGGGGTATAGAGCTTTGACCATTGTTAGTGAACCTCCAGTGCAGGCATTTCAGAAGCTGATATATGTTTCAACACTTGTGTTTGGAGATGCTTCATCTTTCCTCTTGCCCTGGAAACGAGTTTTCAAGGTCACCGATTCCCAGGTAACTTGGTTGTTTCTCCCGACTTAGTAGGTATCGGTATCAACCGTGTTGAGGATCAAACTCACATGATTTTATAATTCTGCCTTGTTTTCACTCTTATGGTCTTACCTCATGATTACAACCATCTGATTCTGCCAGGTGGAGATTGCTATCCGTGATAATGCACAGCGGTTATATGCTTCCAAGCTAAAATCAGTTGGCAGAGGTAACCAAACTGTTCATTGATTCTTTAGGGAATTGTTTCTGGGTTACAAGGACTATTACTGGTGGTGATGAGTACTTTGAAAACTGAGCTTAAAATTGGTGTCTTGTATGATCATATGCCGTGTCTTAGTGTTGACATTATTGATAGTCCTAATTCTAAGACACCTGTATTGAACAATTTGTTATTTATTTCATATCCTTATATTATGCTACTCCCTCAGATGCTAACTTTATTTTTGAATTGTTTCTTAAGAGAATTTGAATATGTGAGTTTAAGTTTCTACATGTCTTAACTGCTGACAAAATTGGCAATATTGTTTGACAGATATCGATGCAGAGTCACTTGTTAGGCTTAGAGAAGCACAACTCATGTATCGACTTTCTGATGAGGTATTTTCTGTTCAAGTTGAGTGGTACTTTTTTCTGTAGTCTTCTCTTTTTCTCTTTTTCACAATGTGGATAATTCTGTTCCCTACAGACTGCTGCAGACTTGTTCAAGGAGCACACAAGAAAGCTGGCGGAAGAATATATTTCATCAGCACTCAGTATACTCAAGTCCAGAACAAGAACAGCGTATGTTCATCATTTCTATGAAGAAACTTCTTACTAGTCAAAGACCTCTCATCTTTGTGTATATGCGAATGTAGAAAGGATTTTATTCGTTTTGTCTGTGTTTATAGCTCCAATCAATACAATCTTCAATATATATTGTTTGTGCATCTATCTAATAAGATCAAGATTTCCAGTGGAGGAGTCACACAAGTTGCGGAAGAGCTTGATAAGGTTCTAGCACTGAATAGTTCGCTCATCTCACTAATGAACCAGCCAGATGCTGTTCGCTTTGCACCTGGGGTTGGGCCACTTACTTTACTTGGTAAGAATCCGTACAGTTTTCTTGTATGTTTCTAATGGCTATGTTCTGAAAATCTGCTCTGCTTATATATCTTGCTTAGGGAGTGATTATGATAGAAAGATGGACGACTTGAAGCACCTTTATAGAGCATATGTCACTGATTCTTTATCAGGGGGTCGCTTGGAAGAGAATAAGGTGAAGAAAGAATGACTTGTATATATATATATATATATAGTTATTTTTTATTTTTTATTTTTTATTTTTTATTTTTTAATACCTGATGAACTATAATAACAACTACTTCTGCTGTCACCATTTAGGCCTATTATCATTCATAATTACTTTTTTCTTGTGCAGCTTTCTGCATTCAATCAGCTTAAGAATATATTTGGGTTAGGCAACCGAGAGGCAGAAACCATTGTGCTAGATGTTACTTCACAGGTATACCGTAAACGCCTTTCACAGGCTGTTACTGGGGGTGATTTAGAAGCAGCAGATAGCAAAGCAGCCTTCCTTCAACGTATCTGTGAGGAGCTGCACTTTGATCCACAGAAGGCTAGTGCGATCCATGAAGGTAACGAAATTGTAATTCCTGTCATTTGAAACATGATTGATCCTCTTAAGTCTATCTCCACATCATCAACATCTGCATTAGTGGTGAGAGAAATTTTCATCCAATTTTAGGATGGGATGAAATCAAGATTGAAAGATAATAAAATAATAGTTGTCATTTATCGTATTTATCAAGCTTCGGGAATGGACATTGCATAAGAGTACCCATATATAATTATGTTTTCTGTCAATCAAACATTTCATTGGGCAAGTGGAATATTTGCTTATGTTGGTGCGTTCAATGAGAACAAGTGAACAACACTATCTTTATGCTATGAGATAGTATTTGTTCACCTTATATGTTGACTTTTATGTCTTTTTCTAGAAATTTACCGGCAGAAGCTTCAGCTGTGTGTTGCTGATGGAGAGCTTAATGAGGAGGATGTTGCTGCCTTGTTAAGGCTGCGTGTCTTGCTATGTATACCTCAAGAAACTATTGAAGCTGCCCAATTGGAGATCTGTGGCAGTCTGTTTGAAAAGGTAACTGCATTGTTTTTCTTAAAATCCTTTGACAGTTTTGTGACATGAAAACTGTCCATTTACATGTGCACACTTCCGTGAAAATTTATTGCTGGGTTTTAGTTGCTCTTTACCTTAGGAAATACTAAGCCCACTAAAGGCACACAAATTGTGGGAAAGTTGTTGAGAGTTATCATTGAGTGGGTACCTTTTGCGCTCTGCATTTTAAAATCCACACTCATGATTTCCTCTTTTAGTAAGTTAAGGTTTTTTTAGTAACATGTGTTTTGTCTCTTTATAAAATTTTTAACCAAAAAAGGAAAAGAGGAGTATGGACTGTAAAAATGGGAGTGCAAATTTCAGTTCCCATATAATATTATATGATTATAATATACAATTAATACAGAATAAGCGGACCAATTTCAGGTTGGGCAGTAAGGGTCGGAGAAGGGCAGTCACTCATTCTTAATTCGTAATACCAAATAGTCTTTCTTTTGAGGGATTCGTTAAGTTTGAAGATGTTTTACCGTGCAAAAATTAATAAATCATTTTAAACTGTGCATGTGCAACAATTTGGTGCAAGCTTTCATTTTCAGTTGTTTTAGAGTTTTTGTTACTCTTTAATTGGACCTTCATTTGTGGGATCTTTTTAAGTTTCATGCTTTACTATGCAAAAAAAAAAAACATTTTGAGTGTGAAAGAGTGTGCTGTAACCTTGAAATCCTACTTGTTATGATATTTCTGGTGGTGTCTGTTCAGGTTGTGAAGGATGCAATTGCATCTGGTGTCGATGGATACGATGCTGATGTGAAGTTAGCTGTCAGAAAGGCAGCCCATGGCTTGCGATTGAGTAGGGACGCAGCTATGTCTATTGCAAGCAAGGCAGTGAGTATCCATTTTGATTGCTTTTTTCTTTTGTTATCTTTTATGTAAAGTTTGTATTCGGATTTAACACGTTGCCTTCTTTTATTATACTGCTATCTATGCAGGTCCGAAAGATTTTTATTAACTATGTAAAACGAGCACGGGCAGCTGGGAACCGTACTGAGACTGCAAAAGAACTTAAAAAGCTGATAGCTTTCAACACATTGGTTGTGACCGAATTAGTGGCAGACATAAAAGGGGAATCATCTGATACATCCACAGATGAGCCAACAAAGGAGGAAGAAGAAAAGGTCCCAGAGGATGATGAGGAATGGGAATCTATTCAGACACTTAGAAAAATAAGACCTGACAAGGAACTTGCAGCGAAGTTGGGGAAGCCTGGTCAGACTGAGATAACTCTTAAAGATGACCTGCAGGAAAGAGAGAGGACGGATCTATACAAAACATACTTGCTGTTTTGTATTACCGGAGAAGTGAAAAAGATTCCATTTGGTGCTCAGATTACTACTAAGAAGGATGATTCAGAGTATCAGCTACTAAATCAGCTTGGAGCAATATTGGGTTTGAGCACTACAGAGGTAGTGGAAGTACACAGGAGCCTGGCCGAGCAAGCTTTCAGGCAACAAGCAGAGGTGATTTTAGCGGATGGGCAATTGACAAAAGCCAGGGTAGAGCAACTTGAAGAGTTGCAGAAGCAAGTTGGGTTGCCTCCACAATATGTCCAAAAGATAATAAAGAGTATAACAACTACAAAAATGGCATCTGCTATTGAAACAGCTATTGGCCAGGGGAGGCTCAATATCAAGCAGATAAGAGAACTTAAACAATCAAGTGTTGATTTAGAAAGCATGATATCTGAGACCTTGCGAGAGAGCCTATTCAAAAAAACTGTTGATGAGATATTCTCGTCAGGCACTGGAGAGTTTGATGAGGAGGAAGTCTATGAGAAAATCCCAGCAGATCTCCACATTAATGTTGACAAGGCAAGAGGTGTAGTTCTGGAGCTTGCAAAGAGCAGATTATCTAATTCACTCATTCAAGCTGTGTCACTTTTGCGGCAGAGAAATCCTCAAGGAGTGGTATGGACACTATCTTTGTTGTTATTCAGTCCTGGATGCTGAAAGTATTAATTTATTTTATTTTATTTAGGTCAGATTTAAATGTTTATGGTTTTGCAGGTTTCATCTCTTAATGACATGCTGGCTTGTGACAAAGCTGTGCCTGCCAAGCCACTTTCATGGGATGTTCCAGAGGAGCTGGCTGATCTGTTTGCTATATACCTGAAAAGTGACCCAGCACCAGAGAAATTGTCACGCTTGCAGTATCTGCTGGGCATTAACGATTCCATGGCAGCTTCCCTCAGGGAGGTGGGAGACAGATTGTCACCTGCTGGTGCAGAGGAAAAGTTTGTATTCTGAATGCCAATCTAAACACCCATGGGAATAGGCCTCTTCCCGGTTGGCTCATTTTTGTCCACAGCCTTGTTTCTTTAGGAAGGATTTATACTATGGTCAGTGCAGACAAGTTGTGAATCGAAACAAGAAACTTTTAAATTCTGGTTTAGCCGAGAAATAATATTTGGTGTATTTGGTTTTGGTTATCTTGTTATAAGAGGAAATATATCTGGTTAGATGAAAGGATTTCAGTCATATCACAGATTGAGCTCATTTCTGTTTGAAGTCATGTCTAGTACCACAGGTTTTCTATTTCTATTTGAAGTACAGAAGCCTTCAGACTTCAGTCGTAAAGCGGTAAATGTTTGGTAATTCGGTTCACCTTGGCAGTATTATATGTGAAGTGAAAGTCAAGTTTACAAAGTCATAATTATAGTTGATCTTTCCTCACAAAGGTTTTACTTTAAGCTAAGATGGAGTTGTGGCACAGCAATATTCAAAGGGAAAGCGAGAACATTGAATTTGAGGATCCAGAAAGCCACGAAATTGGTAACACAAGTCTATCAGTGATGATCAATTTAGTTTCTATTGGCCCTTTGGAAGCTCTGTGTAGAATTATGTGTACAAGCTGTTGGAAGATTCTGAAGTTTGGGGGAAATGCAAAACATACTTTCATCCATGTCCATGAAGTAGAAAAAACACTTGCAAGTTGTATCAACCTATTGTTGGATTGACTAACTTTGATTCCAAATGACAATATGTTCACACAATTCAGAGAGACATGCCTTGCATTACAAATTTACAATGATAGACAAATCACTTTTTCAAAGGAAGTGCGGGCTTGGGTTGAAGAAGGGTTTAGATATCATAGAAGAACAAGTAATGTCATTTTTTGATCTTTGCTGGTGGAGATTATAATTGAACTCGGACAAACTTTGGTAGGTTTGGATAAAGTATTAGGAACTTTGACTGACAAACAGTTAATAGTCCACTATAGCTATCCCCTATTTATAAAGCCTTTAGGAGAAAATATATTCTTGTGGAATTATGGCTTTTACCTCACAGAAGAACTGCTTCTGCTTCCTGGTGCTTTGGTTTTTGTTAAGCATAGCTTCTGCACAATTGTCCTCAGATTATTATGCAACAAGATGCCCAAGAGCCCTTTCGACTGTTCGGACTGCAGTTATTAATGCAGTGGTGAAGGAGCATCGCATGGGAGCATCCTTGCTCCGTCTCCATTTTCACGATTGCTTTGTTAATGCATGTTCCTTCCCCCTCTCTCTTTCTCTTCTACGTTAGCATTGTTGACCATTTTCCGGAGCTTAAGGGTTGCCTAGAATTCCTTAACACGCCCTCACATTCACAGACATGCTTCCATGCATACTAGAAACGAAGTAAAACATACATTTGTATTTTCATTATGGCCATCAGAGTTGCTATACTTGTCACGCTAGGCTAGTTGTAAAATCAAAAATGGGAAGCTTGGATACAATTTTCCATCATGAATCACAAAAACCATTAGTATATATATGCAATTGGATTTCTTGAATCACAAACAAACATTCATCCTGGTCATTACTATTGTAGATTGACAAACTTTGGTTGACTGAAACAGGGATGTGATGCATCTGTGCTATTAGATGACACTGCAAATTTTACTGGGGAGAAAACAGCTTTACCAAATTTGAACTCATTGAGAGGATTTGATGTGGTCGATACTATAAAATCTCAGCTGGAAAGTATCTGCCCGGGGGTTGTTTCCTGTGCTGACATCCTCGCCATCGCAGCCCGTGATTCAGTTGTTTCAGTAAGTCCTAACAGTAATAAGCACCTGCTAATGTTATGTAGTTGTCATACTATCAATCTGTTCCATTAATTGATTAGGACCGTTTCTATGTCGATGTTTTACAATAGTAATGTGTATCTCTGCAGTTGGGAGGGCCTTCTTGGATAGTTCAGTTGGGCAGAAGAGACTCCACCACAGCAAGTTTAAGTGCTGCAAATTCTGAACTCCCATCTCCGAGCCTAGATGTTAATGACCTCATCTCTGCCTTCTCGAATAAAGGCTTTAGTGCCAAAGAATTGGTAGCTCTCTCAGGTATATACTATATAATGCAAAATATTTGGTCCCAAATAGTTGAGTGAGCAGGTACATCTCAGATAATTTTTAATGAAAATTTGAATGCTTATGACTAGGATCTCACACAATGGGGCAAGCCAAGTGTGTTTTGTTCCGAGACCGGATCTACAATGAGACTAGTATCAACTCAGCATTTTCTACATCATTGAAATCAAACTGTCCAAACTCAGGGAGTGATGACAACCTTTCCCCACTGGATGTTACAAGTCCGGTTTTCTTCGACAACGCTTATTACAAGAACTTGGTGAATAGCAAGGGTCTCTTGCATTCTGACCAACAACTCTTCAGTGGTGGTTCCACAGATTCTCAGGTTACAACTTACAGCACCACAGCTTCAGCATTCTTTGCAGATTTTGCCAATGCCATGGTGAAAATGGGGAACCTCAACCTGCTTACTGGATCTAATGGTCAAATTCGTACAAACTGCCGCAAAATAAATTGAACTGCTCAGCACGAGAAACGTTATCTAGCTAGTTCAGTGAAATCAACTGATTCATATCATAGTAATTGTTGTTTTTACTTATTCCAGTAAAATGAAAGAATATGTTTTATGTTGTACTTGTATACCGACGCCAAAGTTAAAATGTTGAAAAAATAAATCCGTAAAGAAGTTTAGGGTGATTAAAAGGCTGTTTCGTGGCTACCTTCTAGCTTTGATTGATGAAACTATCGAATAAAATGAACCTAAACTCCTAATTACAAAAACGTGAAATAATATCAGCAATCTCTATAAACATGTAGTAAACTAAGCACCAACTAGAAAAAAAATATTTTTGGTTACTCTATTTTATTCGATTTTTTATTTTAATGTGAGAAATGATTAATTCATTAATCCTAACTACAAAACTTGCAAACGCGAGGCCGGAAATTTACTAACAGCGAATAGCATCAGTATCTAACTCGGTCAGAAAAAATGAGTGACATGACAGTAATATAACAGTGACATCAGAAAATTAAGTCGATTAGTGCGAAACATAATTACCACAAACGCAGCCTTGTTACTGCGTTTCGTTTTTGTTTTAACTTCTAGTTAACTAATCAGGCCAGTCCAGGGTTTAGGGTTTAGCTGTCCCCAAATTAAGTAATCATACACCTTCCCAGAGTTCCCGATTGCAAAAAGACGATTAACTCCCCGTCAGAGGGCTCAAAAGAAAACCTCTCTTCTCTCTCTTCCTCTTTGCTCTGCAACTCGCGCCTCCAATACTACGTCGTTTCGAAAACCCTGTACAGTAAATAATGGGGAAGCAGAAGGGAGACGGAGCTGGGAGCAAGGCCCGCCCTTCCAGTAGCAGGTACTGATTTCGTTTTTCCGTATCTTTTTCATGATACAGCGTCGTTTTGGACACCTCTGATTCTGAGCAATTTGAGTAGAGTGTTGGATTTCGGTTAGGTTTTGATGTATGTGAATGGAAGGACCGTAAGTTTGATTTCGAATCGATTGCGAGGGCAGTGAGTTTGTTTATGTTATTGGTGTTGTTTTACTAGTGCTGAATGCGTTTTGTAGTTTGTTCTAGACTTTTACTGCAATGAGATTTCCGAAACTGTGTGTTTGGAATTTGGCTCATACTGATTGTATAGAGTTTAGTTGAAAATTAGTGATTACTACCGATTTGTAAGAATTACGATTTAGTCTGGTTTCGGTGAAGGTGGTGGATTGGATCCACCAAAGTTGCAGAAAGTTAAGAGGTTAACTAAGTTAAAGGAAAAAGAGTTAGAATCAATTGCTAGGGTAGTAACTTCGTTTATGTTCTGTTGTTGTTTTTTTTTTTTTTGAATAATGTTTGAAAGCATTCTTGAAAGCATGCTTACTGTAGTAAAATTACTAAACTTTGCAAACTGGCTCAATTGTTATTATCTTTTGATGTTTTTTTATTCATGCACAAGTTACAGTATATTCGCTACTGTAGTTACTTAGTCTGGTGGGACTGGGCACTTAAATATGTACTGCACACTTTCTGTTTGGGCATTCATGTTCTTTCCTTGTTTCTGGCAGCTCTGGTGATAGCAATGCATTTATCTTGCCAAATAAGAGAAACAGGAAAAGGAAGGGCACCACTCAGGTATTTGCAGAACCTAGTGCGTTTTTTTCTTTCTTTTCTGTTCTATCTATATAAAGAATTTCTCATATCTGGATTGGCATAGGAGGGTAAGATACTTGGCACAAGAAAATCACAGAAGCTGACCAAATCCCAAGAAAAGAAGTTGCACAAGTTGGAGGTATGTCTAAATATTCATTTGTGTATTTCTGTTTAAGTCTTTTAGCTTGACATGGATTATTGTGCCTTTTGTTTTTGCAGGAGGATAAGGAAAAAGCCCTTTTGCTATCCAAGAGCATTGAGGCTTTAGGGTAAGTCTACCTTCCTCATCCTCCCCTCCCCCTACTGTAGTTTTTTTTTTTTTTTTTTTTCAACTTATTGTTTAGTGTTTTTCTTGGTGGTTTATATGTTTAAATTATCAGGAAGTATAAGCTTCCGGAGGGTGTACATTCTCTTTTGCAGTCATCAAAAGATATTGGTCAGGTTTGTATTTATTGAAGTGTTCATCATTTTTTTTGTGAATTTAATTAATAACAAGAAATTTTATTCAGTCAAAAGAATGATACAGAAAAAAGATAGTTCACAAGTAGTCCACAAAGGAATCGAACTACATGACAAAGCTCCAAACATTCTAACAACAGCAACAAAATTAGGAAACCTAGAACAACCCTACAAGAACCAATACTCTAGATTACAGCAGCCTTCCTGTCTAATAGAATGGAAGAAAGACTAGAATTTGAATACCATGAAACAGAAGACCCAAGACCTGTCCAATATCATACTCTTTTCCCTGCTCCTCCAGACCTACACGTAAAGTAATCTTCAAAGATCCTTCTATTTCTTTTCATCCAGAGAACTCAAATGACTGCAGGAACACTACAACCCAAAGTACTTTGGCTGACCCTTTCCCGAAGCAGACAAAATGAAAATATTCATTAAAATTTGTTTGCATATATCTTCATTCTTGACTGGTTCATCTCTATGTAGGTTGAATCAAAAAAGGAAAGACGTAGGAAGGCTGTTCTATTCTCTAAAGCAAGATTAGAAGTTCCGTATACTGACCAACCATTTAAAAAGAAAGTCGATGTCGATGCTTGTAGTGAAAGTGAACCTGAGTCAGAAAGAACTCGATCAAGGCAGGATCTTGACAAAAGTGGTCAAGTGCAATCGATGGTAATACAAAAAGAAATCCATAAGACCGCATCTGTATGTTTGAACTCCTCGCAGGGGATAGTCTCTAGCAGAGGACATGTCACAGATGGTGGTCCTGCTGCCAGCTCATCATCTAAAATTGTTATCTGCAAGGAACATGATGTGTCTTTGCCAGAATACGTAACTCCCAATGAGAATGATGACCATGAAAGAACAGAGTCAATGGTAATTTTCATTTTTATCATATTGTGAAGTGCACAATTTTGTTGTTTTGCTTCCTCATTTATGCAATTTTAATATTTTTAGAAGAAAACTTGTTTTACTCTTAGGTTACATATTCCTTACATTCTGGTACTCCTGTCAGATTCCTGTCCGTGTGACACGTGTGCAGTAGGCAATCTGAGATAACATTTTATTTTGGATAGGGTATTAGATCATGTCTATGAGCACCATGCAAAAAAGATGTGTAGATGTCCTTGTTTCTCAACTGATTAAACATATGTACAACAATGACAACTGTAAATGTACCAGTTCATGTATCTTTTGGGATGGTATCGGTATATTTAGTATATTTACTGACTCATTCGAGATTGGATATGGTGTAGGATAGGGTAAAAGGGAGCCCAAAAGTAACTTCAAGCCGGACAAGTGAAGTTTCAGATTTTGCTGAGCCACGGTCTCTTATTGCTCCAACTATAGTGAATGTATCAAGGCCCGTTGAAGTTGAAAACACAAGGAAGGATCTTCCAATAGTAATGATGGAACAGGAGATAATGGAGGCTGTTAATGACCATTCTACTGTTATTATATGTGGAGAGACAGGGTGTGGTAAAACCACTCAGGTTCCCCAGGTGGGTTATAATATTTATATCTCAAATAATAAAGAGAATAATCATCATCATTATTATGGCCCATTGTTTTGTTTGATCTCAGCTCTCCTTGCACTTCCTAATTTCCAGACTTTGGTTGACATCTTACAATATCTTTTCATAACTCTATCTGATCTTCCTAATTTCTGCAATTTGGTTTACTTCTGGCAGTTTCTTTTTGAAGCTGGCTATGGTTCAAGCCACTCTTGTCATCGAAGCGGGATAATTGGTGTCACTCAACCTCGTCGTGTTGCAGTCCTTGCAACTGCTAAGCGAGTTGCATATGAGCTTGGTCTACATTTGGGTAAAGAGGTTGGCTTTCAAGTTAGATTTGACAAAAAAATTGGCGAAAGTTCCTCCATCAAGTTCATGACAGATGGAATATTACTACGCGAGCTTCAGGTGCACAGCAACTATTACTTTTAATGTCAGGATTTGTATAATTATCCATTAGAAACTAAATCTTGACTCTAATTTGTTTATTTGAGTTTTTATTTAAGGTGGTCGATTGTAGAACGAGCCTATATCCGCTGTCTTATCCTGGGTTTAATTTAGAAAGAAAAAGAGGAAGGACGGTATTGTTCTGGTCCACCCTACAATTTTTCCCAACAATCTACTTTAGATAGTCCACTTTTTAGGTCTTCTTTCTGTACCCCTACAATAAGAAACAGCAGTAATATAGGACACCATTTAGCCGTTAGGAGCATATAATTGCTTGAAATATTGTGTTTGTCTAACATTTAAATGACTATAAGTTTCCAATTGGGATAATTCTATTTGAGGATGATATTTAAAGGGACTGGGGACTTAAGAAAATAATCAGTGTAGAATAACAGAACCATATTCCAAGCTGAAAACTGAAAGCTACAAGTGGTATTTTTCTTTCTGAAGAGGTGGATCTCTCTCTCTCTCTCTCAAATCCATAACCATTTAATCATCTGAGATCTGCAAACAAATGCAGTCTGTCAGATAAAATTAGAATCGAAATGATGGTAATCCTATTGGTTAATGGTTTCAGATTTGACTGATGTTTAGTATGATTCATAGAAAATGAGTAGATGAATGGATCACATGCTAGAAATAGGAGGATCCTCAAAATTCATGTTTGAGCAAATCCTCATTAGAAATTCCCTCGCACATATTTTTATTGCATGGATCAAATACTCAAAACAAATTCAGTCTCGGGGGCACCTGAGGTGCACACAGCTTGGGGGCCCCCTTCAAAGAAAAGGGTCCACCATGTTAAAGTCGTATATGGACTTTCTTATTTTTCTTTAAAGACCAAATGTGGTATCTCCTTTATCTTTCAAGAACAGAAGGATCAGAAGGGATTGAATTTAGGCCTCTTCCTTACCAATATAAAAAGGAAAAGTACTTTTCTCTGCAGAAAGTCAAGGATATTGTAACTTGTTTTCAATTAGGTAGTAGGTAGATGGAAGTAGCTCTTTGAATCTCTTCAAAGGGTCCCATTAGTTTATCTCTCTTGCTTTGATCAAGAAATGGTTTGTAGTTCCTCTGTTATGTTGAATTGTTTTAATTTTGGATACCCTCCACTTATGTTAGAATTCAGAATTTTGTAATTGCATGTGTTTATGCAAAGGGTCCTAGTTTGAGGGTTTCACCTATAAACCTTTAGAACTTGAACCTTTGTGCTCCGCCCCAAACTGATTTCTCTTTGTTTGGATTGCCTCTCTCTTTAGCAAAGTATTTGTTCTCTTTTGAGGATCTGTTTAAATTCCTTTTTCTTTTCATGTCAGATCCTACGCAGCATGGTAGCTAAACCCCCCTCTCTTTTTGCAGAGTGATTTTTTGTTGATGCGATATTCTGTAATAATTCTTGATGAAGCTCATGAGCGGAGCTTGAGCACGGATATACTTATTGGAATGCTTTCTCGTGTAATTAGTACTCGCCAGGTGAAGCTTGAGTGTGGTGTCTATTACTGAATGTTTTACTATTAACTAATGTTTATTTAAAAAAAGTTGTACTTGTAATTGCAGGAAATATATGCTAAGCAGCTGCTTTCTGGAAAATCTATAGATCCTAGACAACAAGTTTTTCCGTTAAAGCTTGTGCTGATGAGTGCCACAATGCGAGTGGAAGACTTCATTTCTGGTAGAAAGTTGTTTCGTGAAATCCCGCCAGTCATAGAAGTTCCCACCAGACAATTTCCAGTAACCACTCACTTCTCAAAAAAAACTGGGACGGACTATATTGACCAAGCATATAAAAAAGTCTTGGCAATTCACAAGAGGCTGCCCCGTGGGGGCATACTTGTCTTCGTCACTGGGCAGAGGGAAGTAGAGTCCTTGTGTCGAAAACTACGTAGAGCTTCAGCAGAACTGGTCATGAAAACATCTGGAAGGAAAATTGAGTATAATACCCATGATGCCTCTAAAATAAATGTTGAACTACTGGATATGAATGAGATTAATGAAGCATTTGAGGTTGATGAAAATTCAGCCGACCGTCAAGTTGACAGGTTTAGCTCCATTGATGAAGATCGGGGTAATATAACTGAGGATGAATTGGATGCTTCGTATGATTCAGAAACAGAAACAGAGAGTGAAGTGGAAATTGATGATGATGGGGACTTATTGTTACACGATACCACAGAAATTGATGGTGTTGGTGCAGATGTTTTAGGAGAGACGGGGAGCATTGCTTCACTGAAAGCTGCTTTTGAAGTTTTGGCCAGTAAAACTTCTGATGGGAAACAGCCCAGTTCAGTTACACTAGATGCTTGCTGTAATAAATTCCGTCCTATTCTTGGGAAAAAGAGTGAGATTGATATTCACAATTCTCCTGGTGGCTTGCATGTTCTCCCTCTCTATGCCATGCTGCCTGCGGCTTCTCAGCTTCGCGTATTTGAAGAAGTCAAGGAAGGAGATCGACTAGTAGTTGTTGCCACAAATGTGGCTGAGACCTCTTTAACTATACCTGGGATAAAGTATGTCGTTGATACTGGCAGAGTAAAAGTGAAAAACTACAATTCCTCAAATGGTATGGAAACATATAACATAGAGTGGATAAGTAAGGCATCAGCTGCTCAACGTAAAGGAAGAGCTGGAAGAACAGGACCCGGACATTGTTATCGTCTTTATTCTTCTGCCGTATATAATAATGAATTTCCTGACTTTTCTCCAGCTGAAATATTGAAGGTCCCTATTGATGGTGTTGTCCTTCTAATGAAATCTATGAATATTGAAAAGGTTCCTCTCTATTCACATTTACATTCTCATAACTGTACGGATGTTTTCTCTTTGTTACCTTATTTTACATCTAAAAGTGTTATCCCTTTTTGTTCTTGTTCATTTTTATTTTGTTTGTGTGTTTTCGACCTATTCTAGTAGATGACCTTGTGTTGTGGGAATCCAGGTATCCAATTTTCCATTTCCAACTCCACCTGATGTTGCTGCCTTGGGTGAAGCAGAACGTTGCTTGAAGGCGCTTGAAGCACTTGACAGCAATGGCAGATTAACACCCGTGGGGAAGGCCATGGCTCGTTACCCCATGAGTCCTCGCCACTCAAGGATGCTCCTTACGGTTATTCAAATCATGTACGAGGAGAAAAGTTATCCCCGCAGTAAATTAGTGTTAGCATATGCAGTTGCAGCAGCGGCTGCATTGAGTTTATCAAATCCTTTTGTGAGGCAGTTTGAAAATGACTCAAAAACTCATGACTTGGATCAGGATGAAAATCCCGGCGCTCCTGTGAACAAAATGGTTTCAGAGATGCAAGAAAAGTTGAGAAGGAAAAAACTAAAAGAAACTATAAAGGTGTTTCGGGAAAAATTTTCTAATCCTATCAGTGATGCTCTGACTGTAGCTTATGCTTTGCAGTGCTATGAACTTTCGAGGAGCCCAGTAAAGTTCTGCAATGACAATGCCCTACATCCGAAAACTATGGAGGAAATGTCCAAGCTGAGAAAGCAACTGCTCCAACTTGTGTTTAATCAATGTGGTGCATCTGGCAATGAGAAGGGTTTTTCATGCATTTTTGGAAATCTGGAAGAAGTTGAACATGTTTGGAGGGTTTCCCATGATAAAAGTCCTCTTTCATTGTATGAGGAAGACCTCTTAGGCCAAGCTATATGTGCTGGTTGGGCAGATAGGGTGGCGAAACGCATTAAAGGAACCTCAGGGTCATCTGAAGTAGATAGAAAAGTTCACGCCGTGCGGTATCAAGCCTGCATGGTTGAAGAGACTGTGTTCCTCCACCGTTGGTCAGCTGTTTCTAATGCTGCCCCCGAATTTTTGGTTTACACTGAGCTAATACAGACAAGACGTCCATACATGCATGGTGTAACTAGTGTAAAACCAGAATGGCTTGTTAAGTATGCTCCGTCTTTATGCACTTTCTCGGCAACCTCAACTGATGCGAAACAGTATTATGAGCCTGTGACTGACCGAGTGTTGCATGATGTCATTCCAGCCTTTGGTCCTCGTCTATGGAAGCTTCCCCCACATAGTTTACCTATCACTAATTATGTCTCTCGAGTGACAATTTTCGCTTATGCGTTGCTTGAAGGTCAGGTTTTGCCATGCTTGAAACATGCTCGTGAGTTTATGAAGGCACCTCCAGCAAGTATTTTACGGCCAGAGGCACAAGGCCAAAGACGGGTTGGGAATTTGTTAGCCAAGTTGAACACCAAAAAGATAGACAGTTGTTCTATGTTAAGAGAGGTCTGGAAGGAGAATCCTGATGAATTGCGTTCAGAAATCCAGGACTGGTTTAAGGAGAGTTTCCACAAGAATTTGGCAACTCTGTGGTCAGTCATGCTTAGGGAAGTTGTTTTAGAGCTGGGAGAACGGTTTTCAAAGAGACAGAAAAGATAAACTAAATGGTTGGTTTGGAAATTGGATGTTGGACGTGAACATTTTGTTTTCCCTGATATCAGAATCAAATTTGAGTCTGTTTACTTTCTGTTTGCCTGATCATTATTCCATTTGAACTCCCAGCAATTTCACTTTTTATTATTGTTTGCCAACACTGGTGGATTTCTAGGGCTGGTTTTTTTGGTCTGATATTTTTGGTTTTTTGACCGACATTTTATATTTTGCACATAAAAACAGTTATGTCCCTCGGTTTATAAATTAAACAGGTATACCCTTGTACTTTTAATTCTTGACAGTTTTTAACGTTTTGTCAATTGACCGTCAAAAGAGACCGTTAAGATGCTACGGTCAATCCAGAAAGTTCTGCGTACATCCAAGTCAAGCTACATATCAGTACATCTCAAAATACCTGGAGAAAAACGTCGTTCCCAAGCTTCTGGATTACAACAATCAATCACGGCCGTCGGTTACTCAATCTGATCAGACAGGATGATAGTGATGAACAAGTTCCAAACCTTGCGTAACAAGGAAAAGGAAGCCCGACGATACAGTGTGGATTTGTTTATTTAGAAGCGAAGAAATGATAAATGTGATGCAAATCATTGTAATGCCATAAAGAGAACCTGCCATCGAGTACTTTCTTGTAAAACTGGTTTCTCATTTCTAGGCCAAAATGCAGTTTCCCGGTGTCATATGTGCGATACAGAATTTGTCATTGTAATCTCTTTACAAATTTACAACGATACAGCCGATGAATATGCAACGCCGGGCATAGTCATAATGGATGATACTGGCAAATCAGAAGTGGAAACTGGCAAGAAAAATAAAATAGATATTGACATTGTTGAACACAGAACACAATCCATATGCACAACAAATTTCGGTCAAATGAGGAAACCGATGCTGGAAAATGGGAACTGAAGTTCTTTTTCTTAGAAAAGATGCTTACAATCATACATAACAATAAACAAGAACCTATATTCTCTGTGTCCAGGCCAGCTTTGCCTCGCTGGGAAGTTCTCTTTGTAGTTCTATGGTTTTAATGAAAAACTTCCAGCTCTGCTGTCAAGAATTTTGACAAAAACCAAAAGTTTCTTGCCAACTTATGATCGTGTCAATGTACGCTGATGTAGCCATTCATGTATGCATTCCACTTTTGTCTTCTACTCTTTCAAGTTTGATTATGCATATACATGAGAATACATTACTGGTTTCTGGCCTGTCTATGACAAAATAACGCGAACAGGTTATCAAAGAAAGTTATGCGCGTCAGCTAAAGAACACCAATATGGATCCTTGGAGTCACTACATAATTGAGACAGCAAGTTCAGTACCAGATTTCCTATGATGTAGATGAGTGGTTGCATGTCTTAAACGCATTGTCCTTTTCTGAAATGAAGGCATTTATTCCCAAGCTTTGGTCCCAGGTATACTACACGCATATATGCTTAAGGATTTTAACTTCCTTAACTTTCATCCACTGTCATGTGTAACTTGAAATTGTAAGGATTTGGAGAGTGGCTAACAACTGTGATATCAAGTGATTATATCTTAGAATTTGTTTGTGAAAAATGAAAATTCCAGTTATCGATATTTCCTCAGCTTACTACTCTCTATGTACAGATTTACATTGAAGGCCTTTGTCATGGAAGTTTGTCAGAAGAAGAAGAAATTAGTCTTTCAGAAATATTGAAAACAAAGTTTAATGTAAAGAAACTACTAAGCCGACCATGGGGGATGAAGAGGCTATGAAAGTAAAAGGAGATATGTTTTCATTGTTAAAAAAATGAAAACAATGAACATTACATTCAACATTACACCAAGAAAATTTATGTTTCAACTATTCAATTTAACCTCTTGATGGAACTTCTAGAAATGGCAACAATGCTGGATGTACATTTTCTTTAGACAACAAAGCAAGTACTAATTCCATAGTTGATGCGTCTGAAGAGAATCCCATCTCCATCATTTCTTCAATAAGTTGCACACCCCTTGATATCTCGTCGTTATTAAGAAACCCTCGGATGATGATGTTATATGTGCAACCATCTGGAGAACAGCCCATCGCTCCCATTTCTCTAAGCAACTTTTCCGCTTCAACCAATAGGCCTCCATCACAGAGTCCATTAATCATCACATTGTATGACCTCACATCAGGTTGAACTCCTCTTGATGACAAACTAGAGAAGAGGTTTGTGGCAGATTCTAGTTTTCCAGCTTTGCACATACCTTCAATGATGATGGTGTAAATTATGATATTCAGTTTCCACTTTTTACCTTCCATCTCTGTAAGCTGTTCCACTGCCCTTGGAAGTAGATCGTTGCTACTACATAGGCCTTCAAGCAAAATGGCACAAGTTTGAAGATCAGGAAGTTGGCCACAACTTAGCATCTGAGAGTACAACTCTTCTGCTTCTAGCAACCTCCCCGCTTCACAAAAACCGTTAAGAAGAGTGTTGTAAGTCAGTATTGGGATGCAGTTCCAGACGTAACATGTCCTGAAAAACGTCATTTGCCAGATCAATCTTTTTATCGCAGCAGTATCCATTGATCAATATATTACAACTCCAAACATCAACCATGCGGCCCTTGCCGAGCATCAGATCAAAGACTTTTCTTGCTTCACCCATTTCACCTCGTAAACAATAAATTAGTGAATTGTAGGTAATCTGATCAGGCTCAAGAACTTTATCAATCATAATTTCAACCGCCCTTTTGCCTTTTACGATTTTCCCCTCCTTACATAGTCCATCAACAAAGATGTTGAAGGTGAATACATCTGCATAGATATTTCTACTCTTCATTTCATAAAACAGCCTTGTAGCTTCTTCAAACTGACCTCTGTCGCACACTCCTTTAATCAACGAGTTGTAAGTAACAGCGTCAGGAGCAATTCCCATCATTTCGGAGAAGAGGTTTATTGCATCATCAACTAGTGTGTCCTTGCAAAGACGGTCAATGATCGTGCTATAGGAAACCAAGTTAGGCTGACACCCTCTCTCTCTCTTCCATCTTCCTGAGCAATTCAAGTGTCACCCAACCGGCAGAGTCCCTTTAGATAGACACTATAGTGATTATGACCAATTCCGCACTGAACCATTTGTTTAGACAAAGAGATGACATCCGAATAATGTTTCAATCTGGAAACTTGAGTCAAGATCTGAGTGAAACGGACAACAGAAGGAAGATGTCTTCTTTGAAGCATTTCATCGAACACATTCAAGGCATGTTGAAGATCTCTGACTCTGGGTACAGAAGGTGGGTGGGGGTCTCTAACAAGGTCGGTGAGGATGATCCGAACCCGTTTCTGCAACAGTCGGGTCTTTTCAAGATGGGTGTTTTCTTGAACGAACTTGCTCACTAAGATAACATGCTCTGAGAATTTCGCCATGGATGGTTCAGATGAGACCCTCCAGTTTGTGGGTCAGGGGTTTTGAGGTGAAAGAAACGAAATTGAAGAGATGGGTGTGTTCATAAATGAAATCAAAGATGGGCGTGATGAAAAACAGGATTGGAGAGATGGGTTTGGTCATGAGCAAAGTGAGGTGAACTGGGTTAGTGGTGAGAGTGAGGGTTTTGGATTTTGAGATAAGAAAGAAGAAGGGGGCTGTGGTAGTAAGATGCTAAAATCCTTAACCCCCTTGCAGGTTGAGAAGAAAGAAAACGGAGAGAAATGGAGAGGGGGAGGGTTTATATAGTGGGCGTGGATCTCTGACTCTGGGTACACATTCAAGTCATTTTCAGCTTTTCAGAAAGATCAAGTCTTCTGCTTCAAGCCCTGTGTATTCCCTCAATTTCAGAACTAAAATCGATTGCTTCGAACCTCTGAGGCGGCTTTGAACTTCGCCAAAACTCGCAAAATTTTTTTAGGCTTTCTCAGATCTCTGCGTGAGTGCGTGGAGATTCCAACACCCAACTGATTTATGGGTTACTTGTCATTAAATTCCAATACATAATGGATCAGATGCCAGAGCCCAGCACATTTGATATCATAGGCCCACCACATGAAGATATATACTTAGCATGGTCAACAATTTAGTCAACAAATCCAATTTTAAGCTGGTGGACCAAGTGAATACTTATTAAAATAATAATAATAATAATAATAATAATAATTTGCAGAAGCTAGGAGAGAATATGCATGTATATTGTATACTCTTGGTCTAGTTGAGAGGAGTCAGCTAGCCTTCTGTACCATGCAAATTGTGCAATGATGCAATTAATCTGATCTGTATATATATATCAACAGTTTGCAAAAAGCAAGCTATATTTTCAATTAATTAAGTTTAACAATAGCTCATCTTAGATACGGTTGTTGTAAACCAAAATTAATGAAATTGTCAAATACAAAAAAAGAAAGAGACGTAGAATCTTAATCCCTAATTACAGTAGTTCCATTTTATATTTACAATAATGATCTTGCTGCTTATGCTGGAGATTAATTAGTCCGCGAGATGGCAGAAATCACATACCTACTATGTTAATTAATAATTTAATATAGATTATATAGGAAAATACATAAAACTGCAAGCACGTAGTACTGCTTCATGTTCATCACTAATTAATCAGCAATCGAATACCTACTTAATTATGCACAACTATCAGAAGCCATAAGCATCTCTAGCTATCAATCTTTCCTTCTTTCTTCCTTTCAAAAGAAAAAATGTATCCTTCTGCTTGTATTTAGCTGGCATCGTTCTACTTCTGAAAACTATTATGCTAATTTTTATACAATAAAGTATTTCTTCAAGCACTTCCAACCATCAGAAGAGTTGTTGGGTAATGATTTAAACAAAGGGGAATTTTCATATACATCTAATTTTAAAGAGTGGTTTTAACTAAAACCCACCTAATATTCTTAGATGGGATTGTGTTGAGTACATTGATGCGTCTTTTTGTACTTAGATGGGAACTCCATCTCTTAACACATATTTGTCATCTTGCTTTAGACAAAACAACGGATCTCTCTTTAGAGCAAAGACCTTGACTAATCATGGGAGTATATGTAGGCCTCACTAGTTATAGAGCGCCTAAGCCGATTGATCATCAATACAGTCATCGAGTGCCTTATCGAGACTGTGTCTTCCCAAGATCTTTTTCTTCGGATGTTGATACATATTGGCATCTCTTGATCCATCAAGAGTCCATGTAAATCCGGAATGAACACGCAAAGGCATAATTCACCATATCCCTTCCAAATCAAGTAGAGTTCATGTGCGTTTCAATACATTTAGCAAACGCATGCTCCTATGGTTTGGAGCAACTTGATTTGGATGAATGAAGTCTGTTTAAGATCTTCATGTATATCTCTGATCCCATAGAGATGTTATTATGACCACATTCATAGGCTGCATGTTCAGTTAGTCGGAAACTACCAAACTGACAAAGGGTGGTTCGATAGTAGACTCATTATCTCACGTCCTCATGTACACTAGTGTAATACTTGTAGAGATCTCTATATGGATTGGATTTGACATTGAGGCGTCCCCCAACGATAATCACAATTCAGACTTCATGAGACGGATTTGAGTATCACTGATCAATGGATTAGGTTGTGCCAATCTCGCTTTCTTCCTAGTGCGAGAATATATCGAACCTAAGGGCCTCCCTCCTTTTAGGGAGCCACACGGCCTTGTGACACCAATTTTGCCACTATATGGCGTCACTATATCACCATCCATGGTGATGGCGCCAAGACCAACTTCTTTTGGTCGCGCCATGTCCTTTTGTAGGACATCAATCCTTGCAGACATAT
>NC_020493.1:20806127-20807403 GCF_000184155.1 Fragaria vesca subsp. vesca | reverse complement strand
CGGTGTCCCAAATATCATGTATGGCGACAACATAGGATTCGATATTCGAATCGTAGTGACATACAGTTCACTAGATTGACTCATGAATTCTCCAAGATGCGCTTCAGTTCGTATTCATGAGGAGGTATACACAAAAGAATTCTTGTTCATTCTCACAATGTGTTTTCAAATGAAAACCATTAGCAGGAATGTCTTTAAAACTTAACATGGTTCCTTAGAATGTTGTGGATAGTTCCACTATCTGCGAAGCACTCAATGTCTCTATGAGACATAACTAGAAGGAGTAGATAGGCGAGTAAATAGGCGAGTAAATAGTTCTACTTGAACCATTTAGAAGGATTGAAAGAAGCTACGAAAAGCTGCAATCCCGAGAGTGCATAAAAATTTCCGCGCAGAATGACCTTTGAGCACTAAAACAGCCATAACTTCTTCGTTAAAATAGATATGGACGAACCGTGAAAAGTTCTGAAAACTAGACTCGTAGAGCTTTCCAATGATATAAAGCTCACTGTCTGGTTCGTCCGGAGCTGTTCAAAAAGCTCAAACGAAGTTGACTGTCCAGAAGGGACAGATTGCTGTTTTTCGCAGATTTGGCATGTGCGAAGCTGTGAAGCTTGCAGGTGGCGTGTAGGCTTTTGCCTTAGCCAAAAGTGACGTGTGTATGATTAAAACCAAATCCTTTGGGTCGTTCTAAGGTCGTAAACTCCATGACTAGTTAGCAAAAGCTCCCTGACATGAACATAAACTAACTCAGAGGACCTAGAGGATCCGATCATGATGATAATTTTCCAGTTTTGATAAGTCTTCAACGTCTTTTGCAAGACGGCAATTGGTTTAATAGCGTAGGGGGATCCAAAATCAAAAGCTTTCGGTAACTCCAAGTCAGAATGACCAGGCATGTCCGTGGAGGGTCGGTAGTGCGAGGCACACTTAAAACCACTATCTCCTTAATTTCGGACAATTCTAAGACATCACACTGAGCTTGGATGAGCCTAGTTGAACAATTGATGATGAAAAATCCGCTATAGGGTAGAAGACTTAACCGGAAACACGTTGGCGATCCTCCTTGAGGATGCAGTGCCAAGAGTCACCTTCAAAGGAAGGGACCAAAATCGGCACAATATGCCATGTTTCTAAGGACGATGTAAGTGTACATCTTGATTGTAAATCAATATGAACCATAAGAGGAGAATAGTTTCACTTCGAAAAAATTCTCAAGGCATTCATTATTGCTAATGTGAGTACATCGAGGTCTCAAATAGACAAAGGACGTCGA
>NC_020493.1:20784776-20805265 GCF_000184155.1 Fragaria vesca subsp. vesca | reverse complement strand
AGAAGGGAGGAAAGGATTTTATCCTCCCCGAGTTATTGAACTTGGAAGAGTTTAAGGTTTCAAAACATACCTTTCTAAAGGCTGCCGAGAGGAGAAATAACGTTTCACCTACTTATACTTCGAATTTGGGGCTGAAAATTTGACAGGAGGAGCAGATCTGGATGGGGAAGCTTCTGTCAAAATTTCAGGTTGATCGGAGCAAGGGAAGGTGGTGAACCGGTGGTCGGTAGCGACGGCGGTCTGGAATTTTCCGGCGGCCGGTTCGGAGACTTTCCGGCCGGTTCTCAGGGTGAGGCCGGCGGCGTTGGGTCCGTGACGGAAAGAGCTTTCTGGGGATATAAAATTCCGGCGGAGGGCAGTCGGAATTTTGGTCGGAAATCAGGAAAAACAAGGCTGCCCGATTTTAGGGTTTTGATTTTTAGGGTTTGGAAAAAAATGGTGGGCTATTGGCTCTAGGGTTAGAACAAAGTGCATGATAACGTGATGAATAATAAAGTGTAGAGACAAAGAGATAGCAAGAGAGTCATCTTATTCATTGATAGGAGCCCTTTATATAGGGAATTACACAATACCAATATGGTAAGGATATGAATACATAGATCTAGTCTAACTACATATCCTATTAGCATAAGGCCAAGGCACACATAGAGAATATCCTAGAACAGAATGGGTTTATCTTAAAAGAGATCTAGTATTTTGGGTTTTTATCTAATTTTCTGTTAAACAAATAACTCGTTGGGTTGGGGTTCTGAAGATGAAGTTCAACTATTGTTGATTGGTTTTGGTTCTGAAGCCCGAGTGACTTCACAATTGAATACAAGCACGTATGCATATATGTTTTATTCATATTACACTAGTACACTAACTCACAATCTAGATGCATGTCCAAGCTTATACAGACTAAACATGTCCAAGCTAATTAGATTGTAAGTGTACGTATACATCAGTGCCTGGTGTATATCCAAGCTTAATTATAGATCTTGGACACACACACACACATTTATACTTAGTTGATTTTCCTGCAGTTGAGTCTAATCTCACCACCAGATCCAGTGAGAGGCTTCATGTTACCCATCTTGATCAAGGAAGCTCCAAAATCAACTGCAAAGTCTTTCGGATTGTTAGCGTAATGCTGCACCAGGTTGTCACTGTCACTACCATCGCCTTTAAAGAGCTCCTGGTCAGAGTGGAGCAGACCCTTCTTCTCCAGCAAAGCCTTGAAGTGATCAGTATCGAAACTCGCTGTCGTTGAGTCTAGTGGCGCCGTGTTGTCATCCCCACCATTTGAAGGACAACCTTGTTTCAGGGAGGCTGCAAATTCAGGGTGATGTAGAACGAGAATGGGCCAAATTTAGACAGAAAAAATAAAAGTAAGGAAGCGGTGAATAATCAGAAAGAATGATTTAAAGATCGGTAACTCTCGTATCATGAGGTTGCTAGCCGCTGGAATATTCAAGAAGATGTTGTTTTGGACTTTTCGGGTTTGTCGCGCAAAATCTGTTAAATCTAATTTGCAGTATCTTTTGGCCAGAATATCCGTTTGGGATGCATGATACCTTTTCGGAATGGGAACGACGAGATCTACAAGACTCACTTTAGTGAGCCCTGTCAGATATAGGCCAAAAGATATCATTTTGTTAATCCGATTCGGCATTCAATATTATTTTAGGTTTTCTAGTTTATTTTGGATTTGGTTTCTTTTAATCCTTGGGCTTTTAGGCTTTGTTGTTAGTTGCCCTAAGGTTTATTTGCTCCTATATAAGGAGCCTTTATCAGTTGTAGACGAAAACCTTTTGATATTAATAAAAACTTTTGAGTTTATCTCAATTCCCTGGTGGATTCCAGATTTCTCTCGTGGATTCGAGAAAACCATACTTGTGGATTCAAGTCGCCGTTGGTGGATTCCAACGTTTATATTTCCGCTGCATCACAGGGTCTATGTTGGTTTCGTTGTAAATCCTGGTCCGGAAGGTGGTACACCTAGCCAGTCCGATGGTGTGGCCAGCCGAGAGAAGGACTAGGTCTTGTAGGTCTAAACCATGGGATTGAAAGTTGGAAAGAAGTTGAGGGAAGTTGAAAAACGGAGGTGGAAGGTTTCTGTTGGCATCGTTTATGCTTGTAGTTGTTGCATCTCTTCTACCCAACAATACTTCATAGGAATAGGACGGACCTCCCAACTAAATAACAGAAACACAATATTAATTAACAAGAATGGTAGTGTTTGGTCAATCCTCTGTATAAATGCTTTATTCATTTATGTCTAAATGCTGTGTCTGTGCAAGCTTCCAGATAATCAGCTTTATCTTCTGGTTTTATTACGGCAGACAGAGGCTCATACGCCGGGAAGCTTTCTCAGAGGAAATTTGCAAGAGAATATACTACTTGTCTAATGGAAATGGAGCAGAAATGAGATGGCTAGCTACTTTCATGCGGGAGCAGTGACAGGTAGAAGAAATTCTGTAACACAGTATTAAAAGAAGACTCCAATTGAAGAGCTGCTTGTTTGTCTCACGGCCTCCTCATTTTGATCTTATTCATCCCTATTTTCACTGTTTGTCCTTGAGTAACAGAATCTCCTTTGTTCGTTATTAAACTAGTTAGATCAATTCTCATAGGCCAACAAGATAAGTGTCTGAAGACATTGTACCATAAGTAGATCAGATCACAGTTTTGTATTTTGGTTGTCTATCTATATAATTCCATATTTAACTTTTTCAAGGAACGTTTTTTGAATCGGTTGGTTTTTTTCTATTAAAATCACTCATTTCCCAATTTTTACCATTTCATTTTGTTACAGTACCAAAAACATAAAGGGAACTGATTTATTTTCTAACGCAGGTGCAGGATCATGTAAAAACCTTGCTAAACTAAGGGAACAACTAATGACTGTTACTATCAAGTAATAAAATGCCATTTTGATCACAGTCGGGGAATCTGCAAGTTATCATGCTCCAAAACAAAGACAGTGACAAGTTATCAAACTCCAATACACGACAATGTATCCCACTGAAGAGTGAAGAAGCACTAAACTGGGCAAGTGTGGCACAAGTGAGGGTTAGATTTTCATCTGATACGCGACTTCTCATATTGAAGATGAGTATATGATAATTTATCATTGATTATGTTCATATAGCCCTAATAATGCAAATTCTTCTTTAATCTAATCGAAGTATAGCACATTATAACAGGAAACTATTAGTGTTCTTTTCACTGAAACTCATGGCCAAACAAATCTGGCTACCACGCTTCAGTGGAATGGAACTTCCTTTGCCATAATATAGTACGGCTAAGTTTCTATGGCAAGATACTGGGTCTTTTTTCTCTCTCTAAAAAAATTTCTCTGCCTTCTCTCTACCAAACCCACCCATCTGGGTTTCTTCTTCTCCCCCCTCTCTCTTGCCCGATCTAGATCGCCGATCTAGATCTATGGTTTGGGAGTTGGGGGAGAGATGAATCTCCAATTTTCCCTCTTCTTGAGGGTTGTTTCTTTGCTTTCCGGCAATTTTTTCTGTAGTTTCCCCACCATTTCTGGCGGTGCCTCTCGGAGCTTGGCTCTGTTTCTGGCCTTGTGGGTTTCGATGGTTCCGAAGCATCTGGTTTTTGGTTCTTTCTACTTTCATTGACTTTACCAATATGGGTTATCCTCTGCCAAGATTGACGATCCTCTTCGGTCGGATTCTTTTGAATCTGATCGATCACAACCGGTTCCTCTCTTCTTTGGAAGTGATCGAACAGTTGCTAATATGTCTCGTTCAGATGCCCCTCTAAGTGAGGTTTGCTCACTATCGCACTGGGTCATGCTTTAAGAATCTGTGTGCCTTACGGTGCCTGTTTCTTTGGTCCTTTTCTGGATTACACCTACCCCCCTCTCCCGTCTGATTCATTTGGGTTGTGGGAGATTTGGTTCTTCGTTCATGGCATGTTTGGTTTGTTATAGTGAAGGTGATGTTTGTATTAATCTCTAGAAATCTGATGGTTGGAGCTTTTGGGCTTACATGGGTCTTTCCGTTGTGCTTTTGATTTGGTTGGATCAGATTGATTCTCTACTTCGTTCTCGAGGTGGTGTTGTGGTCTTGTCCCACTCGTCAGATGTTGCAGTTTTCTTGTTCTACTTTGTTGTTTGTTTGCTTGAGGCTTTTGAGCCATGTTCTAAGTTGCTTCCCAAGAGGTTTTTGGGCCTCTGTGTATATTTTAAGTTTTGAATAAAATATGTTGTTCTCTGTCAAAAGCAAAAAACAAAAAAAGTTTTCTATGGCAAGATATAATAAATGTACAAATCTAACCGCCTATTTGGAAAGGTGAGTTCTGCTGTCTACCTGAGGGTGCATCTACCCGGAGTGTTTTTATACGGTTTGGATATTGTTCCGTTGTGTATCTGTTAGTATTCGCTTGTGGGGATGTTAAGTATCGATACGTTTAAACAACCGTAATTGATGTTGTTACCATCCCATTCTTGTCTTCTTCTCTCTCTCCTCACATCTCATCAGATCATCCTATCCCATCCCACAGGAACTAACAAGTAAGAATTCATGAAAGCCTAACACAAATCTAAAGCTTCTTCTCTCTTACCCCTAAAATTTACAGTCCCACTCCAATTCTCCAAATCCAAACCCAACAAAGCTAACATAGTTAGAACAAAGACCCATAACTAAAAACCAAATACCCATAAACCACAACCAATGAATCAATCAAATCACCTCATCCTCATCCAATCGGCGGCGTGTTGGCACAGTGGCACGACCTCCTGCAACGACGTCGAAAGTTGAGTCGGAAGCGGCGAGTTCGGGCAGACCGGAGATAGTGTTGCTCGTCTTACCCTCCTGCCGGCGTCGTACAATCACTGTATTTACCCAGACCCCCCCCCCCCCCCCCCCCCCCACCAAAAAAAATACATCACTGTATTTACCCCCTAAATTAACTAATTGCAAACAAACACTGTCTACACGTGTCACAACCATCCGCTGACACCTGTCCACAAACCGCTCGAGTAGACACACCCTTGGGTAGACACCAGACGTCGCCATTCGGAAATGCTAGAACTCTTGTCCATCGACAAAATGATGTACTTTCTAATGATAGTTTGATAAATAAAGCATATAATACATATAAAGCTGCATCAATTTCAAAAACCTTGTGCATTGGGGAAATTTCTGTTTTGACTAAGAAAAATTGTCCAAACAGTGTCTCACTTTTTAAAAAAGCAAAGTTTTGGTATCTCACCTTCAAAAAACTTCAAAACAGTATCTCACATTCTTACCTCGACCAAACTTTGGTATCTAGAACGTTAGCTTCGTTAAAAAAATTGACGGCAGCCATTTTCATTCATGAAATGACCAATATACCCTTGAGTTTTATTTTTGTTATTTTTTTATATAATAAAAAGAGAAATTCGTCATAATGGTATCTCATATTTTCTCCCTTATAAACTTTGGTACTTCAAGTTTTGATAACATCAGAATGGTTTTCACCCCGACGTAATTTTAATACTTTTACCCGTTAGTTCTGTTATGAGAGTTGCTATGTGGCAATTTTTAAAGGCTATTTTCGTCTCTTCATGTCTCCATTCATTAACAAAATCAAAGATTCATGGGTTATTGTTTTCATGGGTTTGCAATTGATGAAATCCATAAACAAAAGTAAAGAATTCTGATAATCATTTCTATTCTCCCAAGCTTTCATTAGAGCCCTTCTCCATTTCGTCGCCTAACTCATGATCTCTTTGTTAAGCTCCACCCATGATGGCACGGATAATTTTCTTTGGGTTATTATCCGGCAGAGTCATTCTCTACTTTTGGCCTTCTGGGTAACTAGCTGGCAGATGAGGCCAGCTGACAGTTACCCTATTGGAGGTTACGGCTAAAAGTACTAAAATTGGGTCGGGGTGAAAACTTGAGGTACCGTTCTGATGTTTTCAAAACTTAAAGATCTCTTTGTTAAGCTCCACCCACGACGGCTCAGATAATTTTCTTTGGGTTATTATCCGGTAGAGTCATTCTCTACTTTTGGCCTTCTGGGTAACTAGCTGGCAGATGAGGCCAGCTAACAGTTACCCTATTGGAGGTTATGGCTAAAAGTACTAAAATTGGGTCGAGGTGAAAACTTGAGTTACCATTCTGATGTTTTCAAAACTTAAAGTACCAAAGTTTATAAGGGTACCCTTATGAAAGATTTATTCTTTTTATTATATAAAAAGAATAACAAAAATAAAAACTCAAAGGTATATTGGTCATTTCATGAATAAAAAGGTTGTCGTCAATTTTTTCTTAACGGAGATAACTATTCAAGATATCAAACTTCGGTCGAGGTAAGAACGCGGGATATTGTTTTGAAGTTTTTTAAAGATGAGATACCAATGTTTTGCTTCAATAAAAGGATATACACTGATTAGACTATTCAATTTAACTTCTTAATTTTAGAAATGACAACAAAACTGGATCTACTTTATCTTTAGACAACAAATCAATTATCAATTCCATAGTTGATGCGTCTGCAGAGAACCCCATCTCCTTCATCTCTTCAATATGTTGCACAGCCCTTGATATCTCGTTGTTATGAATAAACCCTCGGATGATGATGTTATATGTACAATCATCTGGAGAACAGCCTTTCGCTTCCATTTCTCTAAGCAGCTTTTCCGCTTCAACCAACAGGCCTCCATTACAGAGTCCATTAATCATCATAGTGTAAGTCCTCACATTAGGCACAACTCCTTTTGATGACAAACTAGAGAAGAAGTCTGTTGCAGATTTAAGTCTTCCAGCTTTCCACATACCTTTAATGATAATGTTGTAAATTACAGTATTCAGTTCCATCTTGTTGTCTTCCATCTCTCTAAGCAGTTCCATTGCCCTTGAAAGTTGTTGGCTGCTACATAGGCCGTCAAGCAAAATGGCATAAGTCTCAACATTTGGAAGTTGGCCGCAACTTAGCATCCGAGAGAACAACTTTTCTGCTTCTTGCATTCTCCCTGCTTTACAAAAACCGTCAATAAGAGTGTTGTAAACAATCGTATCGGGAAGAATTTCCAAACGAAACATTTCCTCAAAAAGCTCAATTGCCTGATCAATCTTTTTATGTTTGCTGTATCCATTTATCAATATACTACAACTCCAAACATCAACCATGCGGCCCTTGCGGAGCATTAGATCAAAGACTTTTCTTGCTTCACCCATTTCACCTCGCAAACAGTAACCATCCATTAGTGAATTGTAGGTAACGACATCCGGCTCAATATCTTTTCGGATCATGATTTCAACCACACTATTGGCTTCCACGACTTTCCCCTCCTTACAAAGTCCATCAACCAAGACACTGTAGGTGACTACATTTGGGTAGATATTTCTACTCGCCATTTCATATAACAGCTTTGTAGCTTCTTCAAACTGACCTGTGTTGCAAACTCCTTGAATCAAAGAGGTGTAAGTAACAACGTTCGGAGCAATTCCCCTACTAATCATTTCAGAGAAGAGGTTCATTGCATCAACAACTAGTCTGTCCTTGCAAAGACTGTCAATGATCGTGCTATAGATGACTATGTTAGCCTTACAACCTCTATCGTCCATCTTCCTGAGCAACTGAATAGCTGCATTGTTGTCACCCCTCCGGCAGAGTCCCTTTATAATTGTGCTGAAAGTAACCACATCGGGCACGCAATGACCTCCCTGCAGCATTTTGCTGAAAATCCGTGCTGCCTCTTGAATTTTATTCTTGAGAACAAAGCCGTTGATTAGAGTATTGTAGCTGATGGCATTCGATTGACGACCCAATTTGAAGAAGTGTCCCAACACAGATAAACTAAATCCCATTTTATTTAAATGGCAAAAGCAATTCATGATAATAGAAAGAGTATAGTCATCAGGACGAATTCCGCGCAGAAGCATTTGTTTACTCATAGCGATGACATCCGAATAATGTTTCAATCTGGAAACTTGAGTCAAGATTTGATTGAAATGGACAACAGAAGGAAGAGATCTTCTTTGAAGCATTTCATCGAACACATTCAAGGCATGTTGAAGATCTCTGACTCTGGGCACAAGATTTCCTCGATGGGTTTCTCTAGATCTTGCTGGGTCTGAAGGTTGAGAATGAAACGCTCTACTTGTTCTGCTCATGTAATTGCTGATGAAAACAACAACGGTGGTGGTAGGGAGAAGAACCGAGTTACCTCTTGTGCTGCTGCTGCAACAAGAAGACGTTATGCGCATCATTTTCAGCTTTCCACAAGTCTTCGCCTTCTAGTCTGTGTATCTTCTCAATTTCACAACTGAGAATCGGCTTGGAGAGCTTCGCCAAATCTCGCAAAAAATTGTTTAGGTTTTCTCAGATTCAGATCTCTGCGTGAGTGCGTGGAGATTCCAACACCCAACTGATTTATGGGTTACTTGTCATTAAATTCCAATACATAATGGATCAGATGCCCAGAGCCCAGCACATTTGATATCATAGGCCCAGCACATGAAGATGTATACTTAGCATGGTCAACAATTTAGTCAACAAATCCAATTTTAAGCTGGTGGAACAAGTGAATACTTATTAAAATAACAATAATAATAATTGCGGAAGCTAGGAGAGAATATGCATGTATATTGTATACTCTTGGTCTAGTTGAGAGGAGTCAGCTAGCCTTCTGTACCATGCAAATTGTGCAATGATGAAATTAATCTGATTTGTATATAAACAGTTTGCAAAAAGAAAGCTATATTTTCAATTAATTAAGTTTAACAATAGCTCCTCTGTGATGTAGTTGCCGTCAAGCCTTATCAATGAAATTATCGAATATAAGAGATCGGGAGACGTAGAAGTGTGTAGAACATTAATCCCTGATTACAGAATTTTACACAATGGCTCTACCGGTACCCCTGATAATTGTAGAATTTTCCGAGCAAGTTAATTAAACAAATTAATAACTCGTTGGGTTGGGGTTCTGAAGATGAAGTTCAACTATTGTTATTGGTTTTGGTTCTGAAGCCCGAGTGACTTCACAATTGAATACAAGCACGTATGCATATATGTTTTATTCATATTACACTAGTACACTAACTCACAATCTAGATGCATGTCCAAGCTTATACAGACTAAACATGTCCAAGGTTATTTAAATTTGTAAGTGTACGTATACATCAGTTTCTGGTGTATATCCAAGCTTAATTATAGGTCTTGGACACACACACAGACACGTATATACCTAGTTGATTTTCCTGCAGTTGAGCCTAATCTCACCATCAGATCCAGTGAGAGGCTTCATGTTACCCATCTTGATCATGGAAGCTCCAAAATCAACTGCAAAGTCTTTCGGATTGTTAGCGTAATGCTGCACCAGGTTGTCACTGTCACTACCATCGCCTTTAAAGAGCTCCTGGTCAGAGTGGAGCAGACCCTTCTTCTCCAGCAAAGCCTTGAAGTAATCAGTATCGAATCTTGCTGTCGTTGAGTCTAGCGGCGCCGTGTTGTCATCTCCACCATTTGAAGGACAACCTTGTTTTAGGGAGGCTGCAAATTCAGGGTCTATGTTGGTTTCGTTGTAAATCCTGGTCCGGAAGGTGGTGCACCTAGCCAGTCCGATGGTGTGGCCAGCCGAGAGAAGGACTAGGTCTTGTAGGTCTAAACCATGGGATTGAAAATTGGAAAGAAGTTGAGGGAAGTTGAAAAACGGAGGTGGAAGGTTTCTGTTGGCATCGTTTATGCTTGTAGTTGTTGCATCTCTTCTGCCCAACAACACTTCATAGGAATAGGACGGACCTCCCAACTAAATAACAGAAACACAATATTAATTAACATAAGAACGGAAATGTTTTGTGAGATGTTATATTATTAGACTATCAATCGAGTTTAATGTAATCATTTTAAAGATCGGAAGACTTTCACACTTACAATCTCAACGGAGTCACGAGCTGCCACAGCTAAGATGTCTGCGCATGAGACCACATTTCCATGGCAAACGCTATTGAGAGTTGCCTTGATATCATCGACGACGTCAAAACCTCTAATGGAGTTCAGATTTGGAAATGCCGTCTTCTCACCAGTGAAGTTAGCAGAGTCATCCAGCAAAACTGATCCATCACACCCCTGCAATTACAACCCCCAAGATCATCATCAAGAGTTCATACTAATCAATGTATCACATGAACTAATATGCAAATTTTACGTATAGGTGTCAAATCTAGAACAAAACGAAACCATTATCTTGTGGCTCAACTAAATGAAGTTCAAGTTTGCGAGAGAAAGTGAATATGACAGTGTGTGAGCATTTCAAGGGCTTTGTATTGTACATTGCATGGACTCGAATCACTCGATCACTATCAGGCATCGTTTGTTTGCATGGCATACATGCACGTATAGCAGAAGTTTCAATAACAAAAATAGTAAGATCAGCTGAGTTAATTATCGCTCAACTAATAGTCTGCTCAGAATAAATAAGTTCGAACTGTTAGAGAATATGCTGATAATATATAGCTAACGCTACGAGCTAACAAAACTGAGCATACGTTAACCTTAAACTTACGTTAACAAAGCAGTCATGGAAGTGAAGTCGTAGTAGCGATGCTCCGATGCGTGCCTCGCGATTAATCGCTTTCTTGACAACTGATCTGATGATCGGCAATGCCTGAGGACACGATTTCTTATACACATCAGGATCAAGTTGTGCTGTAGTGCACGTAGGGATCAACGCAATTGCTACTGCAGCAACAATACCAACCCAAACTAAGACAGATTGACGTCCGGCCATTGTTGCTGTTCACTTAGCTACTTGGGATCAATATAAGAAGCTCTGAACTGCGTATATACAAGACGAATAGGCCGGTGTGTGTCCATATATAGTGATCAGCTGATCATAGAATATTGTTATCTTCCCCAGCTTAAATTATATCATCATCTCAGTACGTGGTAGACTAGTTCAGAATTATTAGGTGCATGCATTGTCAAATTATGTATCGAGACAGGCCAGTTCCATATAGAATATAGTAGCTGCTGGTTCGTTAGTTCAATTATTTGTACAAGGTTGCACTCCAGAGATCGTGGACTTAATTCTTCCAGCAAAAACCTTATTACCAACTTTTTTTTTAAGCTAGAAATTAAAAAATAAAAACAAGCAGAACAGAAAGGAGAGTCATCAAAACCAAAACCCCAAAAGTGATATAAGAATGGCCTCGAGGCTAGCTACAGCCACGTATATGAAAGATAAGCAACGAGAAAACTTCCCCGAGCTCCATCACCCTTGGCCAGTTGGCCAGATAATAAGCTGAAACAAACGGTTTCAATATCCTCCAGAAGTCAATAAGTATATTTGGATTCCATTAGTTGTATCCAAATTAATAATACAACTAATACAAAAGCATCCTTAGTTCTAACGACACCATATAAATATATCAATGGAACAACTAATTAAACTTGGTTAAATTATCGATCTGTTTACCATATTCATCTGTGTGTGTACGTATATAATGAATAATGTCAATCATGTCTATCTAGTTATGTATATTTTGATTGAATTTGATGTTGCATGAAATTTAGTTACGGAAATGGAAATTAGTTCAAGTATCTATTACAAATTTACAAGGGAATTCATTCCCATCCAAATGGACATGTTTCATATAGAATTCTTTTTCTTTTTTTTTTGAAAGGATTTCATATAGAAGAATTCTAACATGTATAGTATGTGGGCCCGGACATAGGAATACTACATGTAGAATTGGATAATGGATACAACCGCGCGAGCGATGTACCCCCTGAAATTATATCTTTAATTAACTGCATATAATTATTCCTTGATACCTCCTTCTTAATTATAAAGCGTTGACATTTAAATTAAAAAAGATACACGATTTTGCAATGTGTCATCTATCTCTAGCTTGTAATTATATAGTCATATAGATGAACACATTTCCTTGATCTCTCATAATATATATATATATATATTTTTTTTTTTGAAATTTTATTTATTTTGTCAACTCTTTGACTTTGGAAAATTTATCATCTTAATTCGACCGACAAATGCACGTCCGTAGGTTAATTAATCTTTCTTTTTCTAATGATTTACCGTACCTACTCCCTTTTCAATATATATCGATCAGGGTGATGATTAATTCTTTTCGTAGTTAATTAAGCAGTTGTCGTCAATTTTGCATGGTGCAACTATTAAGTCAACAAATTAAATTTAAAACTGGTGGAATAGGTGTAAATTTATTATAAAATAAAAATATTTTCAGTGATAAAGTATAAAGTGTATAGACAAAGAGATAACAAGAGAATCATCATCTTATTTATTGATAGGAGTCTTTTATATAGAGAATTACACAATAGCAATATGGTAAGGATATGAATACATAGATCTAGTCTAACTACATATCCTATTGGCATAAGGCCAAGGCACACATAAAGAATATCTAGAAAGATACAGAATATCCTAGAACACTCCCCCTTGTGCCGCGCGCTGATATGCCGATGGTGCTGATCTGTTGCCTCGTCAAAAACCTCGTCAAGTCACAAAAACCCTATGGGAGAAAAACTAAACCTTGATCGTAGGAGAAAAAGAGTACAACGCACCCTTCACATTTGATAGTGACATGTATGTATGTGCTAGACTCCCCCTAAAGTTCGCACCTCCCCCTGATCTTTACATCAATCATAGGGCTCTTCCTGATTCTTACTAATCACGGAAATTTCAACAACTTAGCATGTCAATGCTCTTTAACATGTCTTCAAATGTGGTATTAGGTAATGATTAACTAAATCATGCCGTATTGTCCTCAAATAATCTTTTACACTTAGATCTTGAGGAGAAGACCGCTTGTGAACTCAAAACATAAGTTCGTGCAGGAAATTAGATTTCCGCGTAGCATGACCTTCAGTTACTAGAACAGCCGTAACTTCCTCTAGGAAATACATATGAACGAACCGTAAACGGTTTTGGAAACTAGACTCATAGAGCTTTCCAACCGTATATTACACACGTTCTGGTTCGTCAGGAGCTATTCACAAAGTCCCGTCGAAGTTGACTGTTTTGCCAAAATCAGATTCTCGGATAGATTCGTCCTACTTTCGAAAATGGCCATAACTCACTCAATATGATAGGTATGATCAAATGGTTGGTGTCCCTGGAAAGTAGACACATAGATCTTTCCAATGGTACCAGTCTCACCATTTTCCAGTGAGTGAGGTTTCCTGTAGGTCCCGTGGAGCTTGACCTACGAAACTTGGCAGATTCTGATTTCGCTATTGATGTGTCTTTCTTATGTAGGGATAGAATAAGCCTCAACCTTTCATACCATTAAGTATTGAAAAAGGAGTTACAGCCATTACATTGATGTTGCATGGGCGCATAGCTACACTTAGCTTTACAACTTTCCGTAGCGAATGAGATGTCAAGTCTTTCGTATTGTGTTGAGTACATTGATGCGTCTTATTGTACTTAGATGGGAACTCCATCTCTTAACACATATTTGTCATCTTGCTTTAGACAAAATAACGGATCTCTCTTTAGAGCAAAGACCTTGACTAATCATGGGAGTATATGTAGGCCTCACTAGTTATAGAGCGACAAAGCTGATTGATGGAAAATCATCATCAATACAGTCATCGAGTGCCTTATCGAGACTGTGTCTTCCCAATATCTTTTTCTTCGGATGTTGATACATATTGACATCTCTTGATCCATCAAGAATCCATGTAAATCTGAAATGAACACGCAAAGGCATAATTCACCATATCCCTTCCAAATCATGTAGAGTTCATGTGCGTTTCAATACATTTAGCAAACGCATGCTCCTGTGGTTTGGAGCCACTTGATTCGGATGAATGAAGTCCGTTTAAGAGCTTCATGTATATCTCTGATCCCATAGAGATGTTATTATGACAACATTCATAGGCTGCATGTTCAGTTATTCGGAAACTACCAAACTGACAAAGTAGTGGAGTTCAATGACATCCATTACGAGAGCATATCTCATCGTAGTCGATCCCAGTGCGTGATAGTGAGAGACCTTGCACCATAAGGTGAGTCTAAACTCTTGTTCTCACTACGCTATCTAACAAAGACATAGTTGATAGGGTTTAGCTTGTGGTGTCGGCATCACCTGCCTAAGGACTTATCTCTTTGTTAATGTTGGATCGCATCTTTCAGTTAGGCCAATCAACTAAGTTGATATCCATCAACAAAAGGTGTGGTTTGATAGTAGACTCATTATCCCACGTCCTCATGTACACTAATGTAATACTTGTAGAGATCTCTATATGGATTGGATTTGACATTGAGGCGTCCCCCAACGATAATCACAATTCAGACTTCATGAGACGGTTTGATTATCACTGATCAATGGATCAGGTTGTGCCAAGCTCGTTTTCTTCCTAGTGCGAGAAAGTATCGAACCTAAGGGTCTACCTCCTTTTGGGAAGCCACACGGCCTTGTGACACCAATTTTGCCACTATATGGCATCACTATATCACCATCCATAGTGATGGCGTCAAGACTAACACATTTTGGTCACGCCATGTCCTCTTGATGGGACATCAATCCTTGTAGACATATTTGCAGCATCTGATCTCGTCTCTTTACACTTTAAGCGTTTGGGATCAAGATGAGACTTAGTGGGAACAAACCACGACAATTCACGTCGTTTCACTTGAACACTTGTGTTCTTATCTCCCCCTAACGGCGGGAATATTGTCTCATCAAAGTGACCATCCGTAATATAGCGGTGAAAGAGATCGCTTGACAAGGTTTCTACATATGCGGATTATAGGTAGAGGTTCACATTCAACCTAAATACTTATTCATCTCAAATGACCCATCATTATGCGCAGTGACAGTGCGATTTGACACCTAAAATAAACATCTAGCTAAGCTCAAGGATTGGAGATCTGTTTCAATCCTGTCGAGCTCAAGGATTGCAATTTCGTGTCAATCTTGGTAGACAGTCACGAGCTGTAGTACAACAATATTCAATGATGGTGGGTCGTAGATGAATAGTAAAGCTGCAAGCAAATATTGCATAGCCCCAAGACGCAATAGAAAGATTGGTGCGCATTAATAATATTCGAGCGACAAATTAAAGTTGCTTGGTCGTAGTCTCGGTGAGACCGTATTGCGTGTGAACATGGGGTACAGGACACTTCAACTTACATCCCGATAAACTTCTTAAAAGAATGGGTAGTGAGCCCGTAAAAGTATAAGCAGCATAAGCAGTAGATAATAATAAAACACGTGACCAGTGTGTTAACACTTCAACCAACACCATAAAGTATAAAAAGGTGTCCGCAAGTTGGTTGTATTTATCTACATAGTTTGATGTAAGAATAGAATGTTCACTTTTGTGTTATTTAGCGTAAGAGGGTCTCACTCCTAATTTAGCTAAAGAATAGACTTTCAAAACGAGCAATGAGCATTGCAGGGGGCCAATGCGACATCGAGGGAAGGCTGGTGCACCTCAATTGCTTGAGGAATTGACCGGACGACCTCCAAGAAGTTGGAGTCGTGTTCAGGTGACGTCAATGTCCCCCGGGTCACCACCATGCTTCATGGTGATGCTAGATCTCAAATGTCTTCATTTTGAGCAGAAGAATGGATGTCCATGAGAATTTCTCAAAATTTGGACCATTATATCTCTTCCAGGTTGACCAATTTGGTCAAACCAAAGCCTATATGAGTCGGTGTCCCAAATATCATGTTTGGCGACAACATGGGATTCGATATTCGAATCGTAGTGACACTAAAACAGCTGCAATCTCGAGAGTGTATAAAAATTTCCGCGCAAAATGACCTTTGTGCACTAAAACAGCCATAACTTCTTCGTTAAAATAGATATGGACGAACCGTGAAAAATTCTGAAAACTAGACTTGTAGAGCTTTCCAATGATATAAAGCTCACTGTCTGGTTCGTCTGGAGCTGTTCACAAAGCTTAAACGAAGTTGACTATCCAAAAGGGACAGATTGCTGTTTTTCGCAGAATTGGCATGTGCGAAACTGTGAAGCTTGCAGGTGGCGTGTAGGCTTTTGCCTTAGCGAAAACTGATGTGTGTATGATCAAAATCAAGTCCTTTCGGTCGTTCTAAGGTCGTAAACTCTATGACTAGTTAGCAAAAGCTCCTTGACATGAACATAAACTAACTCAGAGGACCTAGAGTATTCGATCATGATGATAATTTTCCAGTCTTCAACGTCTTTTACAAGACGGCAATTGGTTTAATAGCGGATCCAAAATCAAAAGCTTTCGGTAACTCCAAGTCAGTATGACCAGGCATGTCTGTGGAGGGTCGGTAGTGCGAGGCACACTTGAAACCACTATCTTCTTAATTTCGGACAATTCTAAGACATCACACTGAGCTTGGATGAGCCTAGTTGAACAATTGATGACAGAAAATCCGCTAAAGGGTAGAAGACTTAACCGGAAACACGTTAGCGATCCTTCTTGAGGATGCAAGGCCGTGTGTCATCTTCACTTGGAAGAGACCAAAACGGCACAATCTAACCATGTAGATTGTAAATATGCTATGCTTCTAAGGATGATGTAAAAATGTACATCTTGTTTGTAAATCAATACGAACCATAAGAGGAGAATAGTTTCATAACTTCGAAAAAATTCTCAAGGCATTCATTATTGGCAATGTGAGTACATCGAGATCACAAATAGACGAAGGACGTCGATACAACGCCTTAGTACATATAGCATGAAACGAAAATCACTGTCTAGCCGATGACGTCAAAGTCAGGGGTAGCTAGAGCAGGATCTGAATCTTCAAAATTCACGATCATGAGGATGACGTTCTTGTCCTCATATTGATTTTCCTTACCTTTTTGTATGCATTCACAATTTGAAGAAGCTGGACAATCTTGAACCAGTGATCCGAAGATCCACAACGGTTACATTGTCATGAGCTAACATAAGTAGTTTTGACAAAATGGTGTCTAGACCGGGAGTGTCGCTATTAAAGCCGGCGACACCTCCCCCTCTTTTCTAGACATCGGCACGACGTTTTCTGCCGTTGCCATGACCCATATTGTTGTCCCCACAATAGGGGATAATCTCAAATAAGTTTATCGCATTAACGTATATATAGTTCCCATTTGTATGATCAAAATCAAGTTTCATTGGTAATTCCAAACCAACTTGGAGGACTTTGAGAACTTGATGATGATCGAATCCGCTAAAGATTATGGATCATGATGCCACAAAAGATCATCGACAATATGTAGTCAATTAAGGTGGTAAGCAATCCACTTGACTAATAACTCAACAAGTAGAGTTATATGAACGTTTCGAGAAACGCTCTATGAGTGCATTCCACAGTACTTTGTGGTCATTACTTTTTGCATAGATTGTCATTGAAGGCTTTTGTCGATGTGGCGCATCAAAGACTTTGAGTGCATGAGATGTGAAATCTCGGCATCTAGGCTTGTTAGCCTAGGGGTCAAAACATGTGGTTTAATCCTTTCCAATGAAAGGTTCCACAGATACCAAGCGAAGATTCGCCTTAGGCATCGAGTACATCAAAACTCAAAGGAGCAGAATGTTACATTGCTCTTGCATACAAAACTAAGCTGTTATAAGACTCGATAGAGGTCACAAACAATGCTTTTAATGGTTTGTCCTTCGGATTGATTCCGGGATTTTTAGTACCTGCAAATACACTGACCCAAGCATAGAATGGAGTAGAAGAAGGGGAGAAAACATTTTATCTCCCCCGAGGTTATTGAACTTGTAAGAGTTTTAGGGTTGTAAAATAAACATACCGTAAACACTTAGATACTTGATCGGATGAAAAGAAAGCAGCAGAGTAGACGGCCGGGAAGCGACTGCGGCGGCGGCGGCGACCGAGGCAGGGCCGAGAACCTCCGGTTTTGGTTTTTAGGGTTTGGAAAAAAAATGGTGGGCTATTAGTTCTAGGGTTAGAACAAAGTGCATGATAACGTGATGAAGTATAAAATGTATAGACAAAGAGATAGCAAGAGAATCATCATCTTATTCATTGATAGAAGTCCTTTATATAGGGAATTACACAATATCAATATAGTAAGGATATGAATACATAGATCTAGTCTAACTACATATCCTATTAGCATAAGGCCAAGACACACATAAAGAATATCTAGAAAGATACAGAATATCCTAGAACATTCAGAAGCTTAATTATTAGAGAGAATATGCATATGTATATTCTTTGTCTAGCTAGTTGAATGGAATCAGCTAGCTTTATATGTACCATGCAATGATGCAATTAATCGATCTGATCATTGATCAACAGCTAATTATCTGACATTATCAACAAGCATTTAGCCCCAACTCCGACTGGTGCAGTCGGGTCTACTTGAGTTGGGAGGGGGATGTGGGCTGTGCCTTGTGGCTCACTCGTTCTCGCTCTTCAAATGGGCCTATTTTGGAAAAACCCAGTAATTTCTCTCTCTCTCTTCTCATCGATGAAAGGTACACGGTAGTGACGGTACACCGTTTTGAGGTCTTTGGCCTAAATCATTTATAGTTGAGTTGTTACTAGGTTTTAGAAGGTTAATTTGCTTTTTAGTGATTCATATATCCGCTTTTTGAGATGTAGTTTTGAAGTTGTTTTTCAATTTTTAGATGTAGGTTTGATTTAGCTTCTAGCTATGTGTTTGTATGGTCTTCGAACTATTCATAGGGCTGAGCACGGGCCGGGACGAGCCGGGATTAGCGTGATCCCGATCCCGATTCCGAAATTTTCAATAGGGACGGGACGAGACGGGATGAGGGATTTTCAGAAGTGATCCCGGCAGGCCCGAATCTCGGTCGGGATCGGGCCGGGACCAGGACGGGACCGAGATATCACCTTGTTAAAAAAAATAAAGGTCGTCGAGGCCTCGAGCATCTGCCGAGATCGGCTTCCTTCTCGCCTATACCGTGATTTACAGCCAACACCACAAAAATTAACCAAAACCAAATAACATTCATGGTTTAGATAAGTAAATCTCAAAATATATATGAAGAATATCCAGTTTTTCCATCCAACAATTATAATTTACAAACTCAGATCAATAGATCTCAAGAAACAATTGAAATGTAAATTCACCTGAAATTTAAAAGTAAAATAAGAATCAAAGGGTAGATCTAGGTCGTCGTTCGTTGTGGGTGGTGCGACAATAGGGAGACTGTCTCGGACTCTCGGTCGACTGAGGTTGGTGGTTGGCCGAGGATGCTGGTGTGGTGGTGATATCGTAGATTGCTTACGACCGATTTTGGCATCTTGAACCCCCACATGGTCTTTGCAATTAAAGAAAAGCCATCTGACCACCAAGTGATCAGTGAGAGTGAGACCGTGAGAGAGGGGACTGAGAAAGAGTGATAGAGGTCGTGAGAGAGTGATAGAGAGTGGGAGGCAAGGGACAAACGAGAGAGAAAGATAAGAAGTCAACAAAAGAGGCATGAGAGGTGCAGAGAAGTCAGAGAACATATCTATATATTTATAAACGACAAAAAAAAAGAACATGGGCTTCGGGACGGGACGGGCCGGGCCCTTACGGGATTCAAAATGTTAATCCCGAAGTCCGTCCCGTTTTTTTAGATCGGGATGGGCAGGGACGGGATTGCACATTTTCAACTTAAAGCCCGTCTCGTCCCGTCTACTTTCGGAACGGGATCGGGACGGGATCTCGGGATCGGTTTTATATGCCCAGCCCTAACTATTCATACTTGACCTTTTTGATCGTAATGATCTTTGATCAATTGATTTATCTCCTTCCCCTACAAAAAAAAAAAAAAAAAAACAACAACAACAACAAGCATTTAGCACGCTAGTTAATTAGGTTTAACAATAGTAGGTCCATTTTATGTTTACAAATTACAGCAATGATCTTAATTACTACATGCAAACGGCACTTACGATAAGAATTAATTTTATCTTTCATTTTTCCATGAGACAGTACGCAAGATTTCATTGAATTTGATGATTGTTTGGGTTTTTATAATCTTAATTTAAACAAACAGTTCTGAATAGACAGATTTATGGTCCGTTCGTTGATTTAATCTAATTCGGTACTTTAATGATTACCAATTTGGATGAAACTTGGCAAGAGTGATCTATGCATTAGGTTATATAAACTGAACGGTGGAGATATAGAAATATGACCGAAAAGTGAGTCAAATAAGGAACTTCACACTTTAGTTTCAAAGTGAAGCAGCTTCGCTCTGGATAGGAAGCAAAAACGATATGAAGCGGACGTCCGCACGCCCTTAAAGTGCGGACATCCCTCCGTTATCCTTCTTTTGGCACCGACGACGGCGTGCCTCCACCCAAGCGGACTCCAGTGGCGTCCCCGACCACTTTTCCTCCCCACCGAATTCCAGTTTTCCAGCGAGATCGATCTTGTGTGAAGTTTTGGGTGGAGATTGCTGCCCAGACCTTCAAATCAATCTCACCGGGAAGGGAAAGTGGTCGGGGACGCCGTTGGCGCCGTCGTCGGCTCCGGAAGGAGGAGAACGGAGGGACGTCTGCACTTTAAGGGCCGTGCGGACGTCCGCACTT
>NC_020493.1:20780416-20784756 GCF_000184155.1 Fragaria vesca subsp. vesca | reverse complement strand
ATATATATATATATATATATATATATATATATATATATATAAACTGAAAATGACATATAAACTGAAAGCGTACGTGTAGCAGTACTGCTTCATGTTCATCACTAATAAGCAATCGAATACCTCAATACCTGCTTCTGCACAATTATCAATCTTTCCTTCAGCTTGTATATATGTAGCTGGCATGGCATTGTTACAATAGTTATTCAGCACTTCCAGCCATCAGAAGAGTTGCTACCCAGTCCATCTTTCGTGAACCTCTCAGAAATTCTAATGATGAAAAAAATATTTCTCTGTAAGTGGTATATGTATCACACCCAAAACTGTTTTGCACAACACTCCTCATTCTCAACACATGCTCTATCGATCGTGTGGCGAATTTTATTCAAGGCACACATATGTGGACTACATAACTTGCTACGTAACTAGGCTGAAGTTCAATTTAGCATTTCATTCAAAAAAAGACTACTATATTTGAGGAGATATTCCCTCTGATCTAGTTTCCAAAAAGTTGAATACTCAACTTATATGTAATGTGGGATATAATGTACGTGACGATCTGATCCGTTAGTTCCTAGCTAATGAGATGATTTTTTGTCGGTTAATACAGGCTGCAACATGCACCAATTCTGCTTGACAAAACTATCAGCTTCACCAGTGAGAAGATATATAGACGTCTCCAATTGAATTCAGTTAGGGGATTTGAATCATTCCAGTTCCGCAATAGACAAAGCTTTAGTTCTTACAACATACCAAGAGTAAAACAATTACCAAACATACGATCAATGAGCAGTTCAATCCTTGCATTTGTTCTTTGCATTCAACAGGATCCTTCTCTAAGATCGAGCTTGACCTACTGAAGAAGAGAATTTGAAGTTCAATCTTCCATGCATAATGTTCAAGCCACTAACTAAGTATGTACAATTTTATAGCTACTTGTGAGTCTTATGACAAAACCCGTTGCCGCGTGCTTCACAAGGGAACAGGGAACTGACCGGAGGAGGTGAACTTCTGGGTTCTGAAAAGCCATATATGGATTGCGTATGACTGTATGAGTTGATAATTTAATAAATACGTGAATCAAGTTTATTCAGTGGAATAGTTGCAGGCATTACAGCTATACATGATCGATCTTAGTCTCTACCACATCCTAATTAAACTACGTAAAATCACTAGAATTGGTCCATCGATCAGTCCGTACAGATATACAGAAGGAAGTTTCGTTCGATCATATTGCATGATATGAATGACTTGGTCAATTATATATGAAGAAATTAATGGCTAGAAATTGACAACTGGACAAATTCACTTCACTTATAAAAACTGAAGCGTTTGATCTCCATCATATATCCTTCAGCAACTGGAAAAGAAAAAGAAAAAGAAAGCAAATTAGGTCATCATGGCTGCTCTTCGATTCTCTGCCCTACTGTTCTTCATTGCTTTTGTAGCAACAACCAGTTTGATACCAACTTCTGCAAAACTAACCGCGAACTTTTACAACAAAGTGTGTCCTCAAGCACTTCCGACCATCAGAAGAGTTGTTAAGCAGGCCATTCATCGTGAGCCTCGCATCGGAGCGTCTCTACTACGTTTGCATTTCCATGATTGCTTTGTAAATGTAAGCTAAGCCATTGCATGCATTAATGCACTATATCAACTCAGAAGTTTAAAATTTCATTTTCATATTGCATGCACGTACTATTGTACTATTCCTTTAACTTAATCACATAGAGAAACAATGCAGAGTTGAGATTCATGTCTTTCTCAAAAACTTAGTAGTGCAACTTAGTAATGTGAATAATCATCATGAACTTATATATCTGGTTTTGGGATATCTGTAATACTTGAATATATATAGGGCTGCGATGGATCAATTCTACTTGACGACGCTGCCAAGTTCACAGGGGAGAAGACAGCTCTCCCAAATGCGAATTCAGTCAGGGGATTCAATGTGATCGATGATATTAAAAAGGCGGTGAACAAAGCTTGCAAGAGAAATGTGGTCTCATGTGCCGATATATTAGCTGTTGCTGCTCGTGATTCTGTAAACATTGTAAGTGCAGGCTTTTTCTCTAATGTTGGATTATGACTTTTCTATTGTCGATCAATTGGAAAACATAATCATATGTTCGTACTTTCATTATGTGTTTTTAGCTACAAGGCCCTCAATACAAAGTACTATTAGGTAGAAGGGATGCAAGAAATGCAAGCCTAAACGATGCCAACAGAAACCTTCCTCCCCCATTTTTCAGCTTCGCACAGCTTCTCTCCAACTTCCAATCTCATGGTCTTAACCTCAAGGACTTGGTTGTCCTCTCAGCTGCTCACACCATTGGACAAGCTCGGTGCACCACCTTCAAACAAAGGATCTACAATGACACCAACATAGACCCCAAGTTTGCGGCCTTTGCTAAAAAGAATTGCCCATCAAGTGGTGGAGATGACAAGATAGAGCCACTCGATGCAACTCCGAGGAGATTCGATACTGTGTACTTCAAATCTTTGTTGAAAAACAAGGGTCTCCTTCATTCTGATCAAGAGCTGTTTAAGGGAAATGGCAGTGCAAGTGATAAGCTGGTGCATCATTACAGTAGTCACTCGTCTGCTTTCGGGAAAGACTTTTCGAAATCGATGATCAAGATGGGAAACATGAAGCCTCTTACTGGGACTGCTGGGGAAGTAAGACTCAATTGCAGGAAAATCAATAATCAATAATAGGAGAGATTCTGAAACAACAAGCTGTTTGACCATCCCACGTTCATGATTTGGACAACCTTTCATATATATTTTTCTTTGTGTCTCATACTCTCATTATATCTGTAAACTAGATAGTTTTGTTGTTTTGAGACGTGATTTGTGGTTCATGATTTAGTTTCCAAGTGTTCAATATATAATTTATATATGAAATGCGCTACAACAAACTGTTTGGTTGAGTACTTGAGTTTTCTTTTAGGATGATTGTTATATAGCAATTAGCACCGGCCTGCAGACTATTTCTTCCAAGCTCGTTTACACATCTGGTCGGGGAAACCCCGTTTTATCCTTTTTGTTTTAAAGGAAATTAAGTTGACTTCAATAGATCGATCAATAGCCGAAAATAGGTTATGGCTTACAAAATCTTACATATGAAGCCGGTAAGAAAATTCTGACAATCTATCTATGCTAAAGCACCACTAATACAGTAAATGAGAGCTTAGCTAGTTTGAGCAAGCCTACAAGTTAAAAAGAAAACCAACTACATAATCCTTGTGTACCAATCAGGCAATTGTGTCACATGCAAGAAAATCAACCATGCATGCATGGGGTGGAGCTCGAACTAGCCTATGCCTCTTGCAACTGGACCATTAAATTCTTCGATCTTTACCGCGCGCTTCAGATTGCGCAGCCTTCTTCTTGCCCATAAGCCAGTTTATTCTTACCGCCGGCCGGACCAGTAAAATCCTCCTATTGTGGCACCACAACCGGTCAACCGGACTCAAGTTCTCCTCATTCAAGCACAGGTTACGCTTACCAACCGCCACATCTGCTGGGGTTAATTTACGCACCCCTGCAGATGGATTCAATATCACTTTCGGTTCCTGCTTTGAAAGAGGAGTTCGGAACGTTAGGGTTTGGTCCTGTCCGGAACATTAGGGTTTGGCCCTTTTGCTGATTTGTAACAATTGAGAATCCCTATCTACAAATATTTCGTGTGTGTGTATATATACACAGAGCTTCTCAGCTGCGGACGTCCGCATTTATTCTTACGATGCGGATTTCCACTTTACACTCACTTTTCAATCGAATTTTCACATCTCCACCGTCTAGTATTTAGATACTAATGTATAGATCATCTCTGTATAAGTTCAACCAATTTGGTTATCATAAAGGCACTCAAAACTGCGTTTTTTTGTTATAAACATGAACGGTTCAAGTTCGACAGAATTATGTTCATCCATTGGTTTAATTGAGTTTGAGTGCCTTAATGATAACCAAATTGGCTGAAATTTTGCAGAGATAATCTAAACATTAGTATCTAAAGACCAGACGGTGGAGATGTGAAAATTAAAATGAAAAGTGAGTTTAAAGTGGAAATCCGCACCGTAAGAATAAATACGGACATCCGCAGCTGAGAAAATCTGTATATATATATATGATTTTTCTCAGCTACAGACGTCTGCACCAATGGTTTGGTGCGGATTTTCATTTTTTCACCACTTTTCGATCAAATTTCATCATCACCACCGTCTAGTATCTAGATAATATTGTGTAGATCATCTCTGTAAAATTTCAGCCAATTTGATAATCGTTAAGGCCCTCAAACTCGAAAAACAAATAGACGGACTGAATTATGTCCGGTTCAT